>NW_026112308.1:300000-402500 GCF_024679095.1 Eriocheir sinensis | reverse complement strand
CAAATTTCTATAAAAATATATGTACAAAAATGAACATAAAATAAATTTGCATAAAAATATATATACAAAACACACTTTCGATAATGTAAATGAGTATAAAAATATGTATACAAAATACCTATGAAATAATCTTAATTCGTTTCGAATTAAATTAAGAAATACAAATAAAATAATGTAATTTTGGATGAAAATATGTATACAAAATACACATAAAATAACCTAAATACAAATACAAGTATACACATAAAATAATTTAAAATTGAATGAAATAAATATACAAAATAAACATAAAATAAGGTAAATTTGTAATGAAATATATGAAAAAATACACATAAAATAATATAAATTTGTATGAAAATATATATACAAATACACATTAAATAACATGAATTTGTATAAAATTTGTATCAAAATATATACTTATACACAATAAAATAACGTAATTTTTTTATGAAAATGTATATACAAAATACACATAAAATAATTTAAATACGTAGAAAAATATATATACAAAAAACACATAAAATAATGTAAATTTGTATGAAAATATATAAAGAAATACACATAAAATAATGTAAATTTGCATAAAATATATATACAAAATGAACATTAAATAATGTAAATATTTATAAAAAATTTTTACAAAATACACATAGAATAATGTTAAATCGTATCAAAATAAATAAAGAGAATATCAATAAAATAATGTAAATTTGAATGAAAATAAATCTGCAAAATATCCATATAATAACGAATATTTGCATAAAAATATATATACAAAAATACATATAAAATAGTTAAGTTTGTATTAAAATAAATATACAAAATGCACGTACAATAAAGTAAATTTGTATTGAAATAGATATGCAAAATACACATCAATAATGTAAATTTGTATCAAAATATATATACGAATACTCATAAAATAGAGTAAATTTCTATGAAAATATACATACAAAATAGATATACAAAATACACATATAACTAGTTAAATTTGTATTTAAATACATGTACAAAAAACACATAAAATAATGTAGATTTGTATGAAATGAAAACAAATACATTTTATATAAAATATATATACAAAATACACATAGAATAATGTAAAATCATATCAAAATAAATACACAGAATATCAATAAAATAATGTAAATTTGTATGAAAATAAAGATGCAAAATGCCCATAAAATAAAGCATATTTTTATAAAAAATACATGTACAAAAATACACATAGATTAATCAAATTTGTATTAAAATTAATATACAAAATGCACATACAATAAGGTAAATTGGTATTGAAAAAATATGCAAAATACACATAAAATAATGTAAATTTGTTTCAAAATATATATACGAATACAGATAAAATAACGCAGATTTCTATAGAAATATATATACAAAATACACTTGAAATAATGTAAATACGTATAATAATATATATACAAAATACACATTAAATAATGTTAATTCGTGTCAAAATAAATAAACAAAATATCATGAAAAGAATGTGTATTTGTATGAAAATAGATATACAAAATACATATAAAATTTCCTAAATTTGTATAAAACTATATACAAAAATACACAAAAATAATTTAAACTTGTATGAAAATAAATATACAAAAACATATAAAAATAAGTAAATTTGTATTGAAATACATATACAAAATACACATAAAATAATGTAAATTTGAATGAAAATATATAAACATATAGGCTTAAAATAACGTAAATTTGTATCAAATATATATACAAAAAACACATTAAATAATGTAAATATGTATAAAAAATATATACAAAACACAAATAAAATAATGTAAAATCGTATCAAAATAAATACAGAAAATATTAATAAAATAATGTAAATATGTATGAAAATTAAGATGCAAAATACCCATAAAATAACGCATTTTTTATATAAATATAAATACGAAAAAACATCAAATGCTTGATTTTGTTTTGAAATAAATAGATATACAAAATACACATAAAATAAGCTAAATTTGAATTGAAATATATGTACAAAATACATAAAATAATGTAAATATGTATCAAAATACCTATACAAATACACATATAATAACGTAAATTTGTATAAAAATATATAAACAAAATACACATTAAATAATATAAATACGTATCAAAAAATGTAAAAAATACACAAATAATCATGTAATTCGTATCAAAATAAATAGACAAAATACCAATAAAATAATGTAAATTTCTATGAGAAAACATATACAAAATACACATAAATAATGCAAATATCAATAAAAATATTTATAATATAATATATTTTTATACATATTTAAAATGTTTAATGTATATTTTGTATATATATATTTTATCCAAATTTACGTGATTTCATATGTATATGTATTTCAATACAAATTTGCCTAACTTTATGTGTATTTTGCATATCTATTTTCAAACAAATTTAAATGATTTTTGTGTATATTTGTATATATTTTTATACAAATTTTAGTTATTTTATTTATTTTTTGTATATATATTTTCCTACAAATATACATTCTTTTATTGGAATTTTGTGTATTTAATTTTTTACGAATTTACATTATTTTATGTGTATTTTGTATATATATTTTTCTACGTATTTAAACTATTTTTTGTGTATTTTATATATACATTTTCATAAAAATTTACGTTATTTTATTGTGTGTATTCGTATATATTTTGAAACATTTTATACAAATTCATGCTATTTTATGTGTATTTGTATATATATTTTCATACAAATTTATATTATTTTATGTGTATTCTTACATATATTTTATTACAAATTTACCTTATTTTATGTTTATTTTGTATATTTATTTCATTCAATTTTAAAGTATTTAATGTGTATATTTGTATTTGTATTTAGGTTATTTTATGTGTGTTTTTTATATATATTTTCATCCAAAATTACATTATTTTATTGTTATTTTCTTAATTTAACTCGATACGAATTTAGATTATTTCATAGGTATTTTGTATACATATTTTTATACTCATTTACATTATCTAATGTGTGTTTTGTATAAATTTTTTATGCAAACTAATTTTATGTGCATTTTTGTACATATATTTTTATAGAAACTTAAAACGTTATTTTATGTGTATTTTGTATATGTTTTCTCATACAAATTTAAATTATTTAATTAGTTTTTTGTTTATTTATTTTCATACGAATGACTTGATTATTGGTGTATTTTGTAAATATTTTTTATACGTATTTACATTACTTAATGTGTATTTTGTTTATATATTTTTTTCACAAATTTACGTTATTATATGTGTATTTGTTAAAAAAAATTTGAAACGAATTTACTTTATTTTATGTATTTTGTATATATATTTCAATTCAAATTTAGCTTATTTCGGGTGTATTTTGTATATCTATTTTAATACAAATTTAATTACTTCTGTGTATTTTTGTATATAGTTTTATACAAATTTACGTTATTTTATGTGCATTTTGTATATTTATATTTATACAAATACACATCCTCTTATTGGTATTTTCTTTATTTATATTTATACGAATTTACATTATTTTATGTGTATTTTGTATACATTTTTGATTCGTTTTTACTTAATTTTATTTGTATTTTGTATATATATATTTATAGAAATCTACGTTATTTTATGTGTATTCGTACATATATTTTGAAATAAATTTACATTGTTTTATATGTTTTTTGCATATATATTTCAATACAGATTTACCTTATTGTATGTGCATTTTGTATATTTATTTTAATACAAATTCAAATATTTTATGTGTATTTTGGTATATATAATTTTATAAAAAATGCGTTATTTTATAGGTATTTTGCATCTTAGTTTTCATAGAAATGTACATTATTTTATTAATATTCTGTGTATATATTTTGATACGATTTTATATTATACTATTTGTGTATTGTATATATTTTTTTTATACATATTTTCATTATTTAATGTGTATTTTTTATATATATTTTATACAAATTAACGTCATTTTAAGTGTATTTGTTTATATAATATCATTCAAATTTACATTATTTTAAGTGTATTTTGTATATGTATTTCAATACAAATTTACCTAATTTTATGTGTATTTTGTATATTTATTTTCATACAAATTTAAATAATTTTTGTGTTTTTTTGTATATATATATAATATACATATAGAGTAAATTTTTATGAAAATATATATTCAAAATACATATAAAATTATGTAAATAAGTATAAAAATATATATATCAAATACACCTAAAAAAATGAAAATTCGTATCAAAATAAATAAACAAAATTCCGATAAAAGAACGTATATTTGTAGGAAAATAAATATATAAAATACACATAAAATTACGAAAATTTCAATAAAAGTATATACAAAAAAACAAAAAATAAATTTCAATTTGTATGAAAATAGATATACAAAATACACATATAATTAGTTAAATTTGTATTTAAATACATGTACAAAATACTCGTAAAATAATGTAAATTTGTATGAAATGAAAACAAATTCACATAAAATAACGTACATTTGTATAAAACAGATATACAATATATACATAAAATAATGTAAAATCGTATCAAAATAAATACACAGAATATCAATAAAATAATGTAATTTTGTATGAAAACAAAGATGCAAAATACCCATAAAATAAAGCATTTTTTTTTAAATACATATACATGAATACACATAGAATAATTAAATTTGTATTAAAATTAATATACAAAATGCACGTACAATAAGGGAAATTTGCATTGAAAAAATATACAAAATGCACATAAAACAATGTATATATGTTTTAAAATATATATACGAATACACATAAAATAACGTATATTTCTATAGCAGTATATATACAAAATACACATGAAATGACGTTAATACGTATAAAAATATATATACACAATACACATTAAATAATGTAAATTCGCATCAAAATAAATAAACAAAATATCAATAAAAGAATGTGTATTTGTATGAAAATAGATATACAAAATACACATAAAATATTGTAAATTTGTATAAAACTCTATTAAAAAATACACAAAAATAATTTCAATTTGTATAAAAATATAAATACAAAATACACATAAAACTAGTTAAATTTCTATTGAAATACATATACAAAATACACATAAAATAATGTAAATTTGAGTGAAAATATATAAACAAATTCACATAAAATAACGTAAATTTGTATGAAATATATATAGAAAATACACATTAAATAATGTAAATATGTATAAAAAAATATATACAAAACACAAATAGAATAATGTAAAATAGTATCAAAATAAATACACAGAATATTAATAAAATAATGTAAATTTGTATGAAAATAAAGATGCAAAATACCCATAAAACAACGCAATTTTTATGAAAATATATATACAAAAATACACATAAAATATTTAAATTTGTATTACAATAAATATACAAAATGCACATAAAATAAAGTAAATTTGTATTGAAATAGATATGCAAAATACACATAAAACAATGTAAATTTGTTTCAAAATATATATATATGAATACACATAAAATAGCGTAGATTTCTATAAAAATATATATACAAAATACACATAAAATGAAGTAAATACGTATAAGAAAATGTATACAAAATACACATCAAATAATGTAAATTCGTATCAAAATAACTAAACTAAATGCCAATAAAAGAATGTTTACTTGTATAAATATAAATATACAAAATACACATAAAATAACGTAAAATTGTATAAAACTATTTACAAAAATAAACAAAAATAATTAAATTTGTATGAAAATAGATATACAAAAGACATAAAATAAGCTAAATTTGAATTGAAATAAATATAGAAAATACATAAAAAAATGTAAATTTGTATCAAAATATATACTTAAATACACATATATTAAAATTAATATACAAAATGCGTATATAATAAGGTAAATTTGCATTGAAAAAATATGCAACATACACGTTTACTCATACAAATTTATAGTATTTTATTGGTATTTTGTTTATTTATTTTGATACGAATTACATGATTATATGTGTATTTTGTACATATTTTTTTATACGTATTTACATTATTTAATGTGTATTTTGTTTATATATTTTCATACAAATTTACGTTATTATATTTGTATTTGTATAAATATTTTGATACAAATTTACTTTATTTCATGTATTTTGTATTTATATTTCAATTCAAATTTAGCTTATTTCGTGTGTATTTTGTATATATTTTCATACAAATCTAATTACTTCTGTGTATTTTTGTATATAGTTTTATATAATTTTACGTTATTTTATGTGTATTTTGTATATTTATATTCATACAAATACACAATCTTTTATTGGTATTTTGTTTATTTATTTTGATACGAATTTACATTATTTTATGTGTATTTTGTATACATTTTTTTATACGTATTTACTTCATTTTATGTGTATTTTCTATATATATTTTTATAGAAATCTACGTTATTTTATGTGTATTCGTATATATATTTTGAAACAAAATTACATTGTTTTATATGTATTTTGCATATCTATTTCAATACAAAGTTACCTTATTGTATGTGTTTTTTGTATATTTATTTTAATAAAAATTTAATTTTTTTATGTGTATTTTGGTATATATATTTTTATAAATAAAAAAAATGCGTTATTTTATGGGTATTTTGCTTCTTTATTTTCATACAAATTTACATTATTTTATTAATATTCTGTGTATTTATTTTGATACGATTTTACATTATTCTATTTGTGTTTTGTTCATATTTTTTTATAAAAATTTACGTTATTTTAAGTGTATTTGTTTATGTATTTTCATTCAAATTTACATTATTTTATGTGTATTTTGTGTATGTATTTCAATACAAATTTACGTAATTTTATGTGTATTTTGTATATTTATTTTCATTCAAATTTAAAATATTTTTGTGTATTTTTGTATATAGTTTGATACAAATTTAGGTTATTTTATGTGTATTTTGTATATCTATTTTCATACAAATACACATTCTTTTACTGACATTTTGTTTATTTATTTTGACGCGAATTTAACTTATTCAATGTGTATTTTGTACATATATTTTTATACATATTTACATCATTTCATGTGTATTTTGTATAGTTTTAAACTAATTTATATTATTTAATGTGTATTTTGTATATATATATATTTATACAAATACACATTCTTTTATAGGTATTTTGTTTATTTATTTTGATACTAATTTACATTATTTTATGTGTATTTTGTATACATTTTTTATACGTATTTACTTAATTTTATGTGTATTTTGTATATATATTTTTGTAGAAATCTACCTTATTTCATGTGTATTCGTATATATATTTTGAAACAAATTTACATTGTTTATATGTATTTTGCATATCTATTTTTGTGTATTCTGTATTTATTTTTGTTATACATAGAATAATGTAAAATCGTATCAAAATAAGTGCACATAATATCATTAAAATAATTTAAATTTGTATGAAAATAAAGATGCAAAATACCCATAGGATAAAGCATTTTTTTTTAAATACATATACAAAAATACACATAGAATAATTAAATTTGTATTAAAATTAATATACAAAATCCACACATACAATAAGGTAAATTTGTATTGAAAAAAAAACGCAAAATACAAATAAACAGTGTAAATTTGTTTCAAAATATATAT
The DNA here is from genome assembly GCF_024679095.1 of Eriocheir sinensis. Lineage (NCBI taxonomy): Eukaryota > Metazoa > Arthropoda > Malacostraca > Decapoda > Varunidae > Eriocheir > Eriocheir sinensis. Next base: position 394,807 of record NW_026112308.1, on the reverse strand, counting down.
ACGAATACACATAAAATAACGTAGATTTCTATAGAAATATATATACAAATACACATGAAATTATGTAAATACGTATAAAAATATATATATAAAATACATATTAAGTAATGTAAATTCGTGACAAAATAAATAAATAAAATATCATGAAAAGAATGTGTATTTGTATGAAAATAAATAATAGATAATAAATTTGTATGTAATATATATGCAAGATACATTTAAATAATGTAAATATGTATAAAAAAAAAGTATATACAAAAAACAAATAGAATAATGTAAAATCATATGAAAATAAATACACCGAATATTAATAAAATAAAGCAAATTTGTATGAAAATAAAGATGCAAAATTCCCATCAAAAAGTGCATTTCCTATAAAAATATATATACCAAAATACACATAAAATATTTAAATTTGTATTGAAATAAATATACAAAATGCACATACAATAAGGTAAACTTCTATTGAAAGAGGTATGCAAAAATACATATAAAACAATGTAAATTTGTTTCAAAATATATATACGAATACACATAAAATAACGTAGATTTCTATAAAAATATATATACAAAATACACATAAAATTAAGTAAATACGTATAAAAAAATGTAAACAAAATACACATAAAACAATGTAAACTCGAAACAAAATAAATAAACAAAATACCAATAAAAGAATGTATATCTATTTATTTTAATACAAAATCTAAAATTTTGTGTTTATTCGTATATATATTTTTTTAGAAAATGTGTTATTTTATGGGTATTTTGCATCTTAATTTTCATACAAATTTACATTATTTTATTAATATTTTCTGTATTTATTTTGATACGATTTTACATTATTTTATTTATGTTTTGTATATATTTTTTATACATATATACATTATTTAATGTGTTTTTTGTATATATATTTGATACATATTTACGTTATTTTAAGTTATTTTATGTGAATTTGTTTATATATTTTGACACAAAATTACAATATTTTATGGGTATTTTGTATATATATTTCAAAAGAAATTTACCTAGTTTTATATGTATTTTGAATATCTATTTTCATACAAACTTAAATTATTTTTATGTATTTTTGTATATATTTCAATACAAATTTTAGTTATGTTATGTGTATTTTGTAAATCTCTTTTCATTCAAATATATATTATTTTATTGTTATTTTGTTGATTTATATTGATACGAATTTACATTATTTTATATGTACTTTGTATATATATTTTTATACGCATTTACATTATTTAATATTTATTTTGAATATATAAGTTTATACAAATTCATGGTATTTTATGTGTATTTGTATATATATCTTCATATAAATTTACATTATTTTATGTGTATTTTGTACATATATTTCATTACAAATTTACTTTATTTTTTGTTTATTTTGTATGTGTATTTTGTACATTTATATTTATATAAATACACATTCTTTAATTGGTATTTTGTTTATTTATTTTGTTTCGAGTTTACATTATTTTATGTGTATTTTGTTTACATTTTTTTATAGGTATTTACTTAATTTTATGTGTATTTTGTATATATATTTTTATAGAAATCTACGTTATTTTATGTGTATTCGTATATATATTTTGAAACAAATTTACATTGTTTTATATGTATTTTTACATATCTCTTTCATTACAAGTTTACCTTATTGTATGTGCATTTTATATATTTATTTCAATGCAAATTTAAATATTTTATGTGTATACATGTACAAAAAATACATAAAATAATGTAGATTTGTATGAAATGAAAACAAATACATTTTATATAAAATATATATACAAAATACACATAGAATAATGTAAAATCATATTAAAATAAATACACAGAATATCAATAAAATAATGTAAATTTGTATGAAAATAAAGATGCAAAATACCCATAAAATATAGCATATTTTTATAAAAATATATATACAAAAATACACATAGATTAATCAAATTTGTATTAAAATTAATATACAAAATGCACATACAATAAGGTAGATTTGTATTGAAAAAATATGCAAAATACACATAAAACAATGTAAATTTGTTTTAAAATATATATACGAATACACATAAAATAACGCAGATTTCTCTAGAAATATATATACAAAATACACCTGAAATAATGGAAATACGTATAAAAATACATATACAAAATACACATTAAATAATGTTAATTCGTGTCAAAATAAATAAACAAAATATCATGAAAAGAATGTGTATTTGTATGAAAATAGATATACAAAATACACATAAAATAACCTAAATTTGTATAAAACTATAAACAAAAATACACAAAAATAATTTAAACTTGTATGAAAATAAATATACAAAAAACTTATATAATTAGGTAAATTTGTATTGAAATACATATACAAAATACACATAAAATAATGTAAATTTGAATGAAAATATATAAACATAAAGACTTAAAATAACGTAAATTTGTATCAAATATATATACAAAAAACACATTAAATAATGTAAATATGTATAAAAAAAATATATACAAAACACACATAAAATAATGTAAAATCGTATGAAAATAAATACAGAAAATAATAATAAAATAATGTAATTTTGTATGAAAATTAAGATGCAAAATACCCATAAAATAATGCATTTTTTATAAAAATATATATAGGAAAAAACATAAAATATTTGATTTTGTATTAAAATAAATAGATATACAAAATACATATAAAATAAGCTAAATTAAATGAAAAATATATACAAAATACACTTAGAATAATGTAAAATCGTATCAAAATAAATACACAGAATATCAATAAAATAATGTAATTTTGTATGAAAATAAAAATGCAAAATTCCCATAAAATAAAGCATATTTATTTAAAAATACATATACAAAAACACACATAGAATAATTAAATTTGTATTAAAATTAATATACAAAATGCACGTACAATAAGGTAAATTTGTATTGAAAAAAAAATACAAAATGCACATTAAAGCGTAAATTTGTTTAAAAATCTATATACGAATACACATAAAATAACGTAGATTTCTATAGAAATATATATACAAAATACACATGAAATGATGTAAGTACGTATAAAAAAAAAAAATATATATATATATATATATATATATATATATATATATATATATATATATATATATATATATATATATATATATATATATATATATATATATATATATATATATATATATATATACAAAATACACATTAAATAATTTAAATTCTCGTAAAAATAAATAAACAAAATATCAATAAAAGAATGTGTATTTGTGTGAAAATAGATATACAAAATACTCATAAAATAACCTAAGTTTGTATAAAACTATATACAAAATACACAAAAATAATTTAAATTTGTATGAAAATAAATATACAAAATACACATAAAATTAGGTAAATTTGTATTGAAATACATATACAAAATACACATAAAATAATGGAAATTTGAGTGAAAATATATAAACATATACACTTAAAATAACGTAAATTTGTATCAAATATATATAGAAAATACTAATTAAATAATGTAAATATGTATAAAAAAATATATACAAAACACAAATAGAATAATGTAAAATCGTATTAAAATAAATACACAGAATATTAATTAAATAATGTAAATTTGTATGAAAATAAAAATGCAAAATAGCCATAAAATAACGCATTTTTTTTAAAAATATATATACCAAAATACACATAAAATATTAAAATTTTATTAAAATAAATAAAAAAAATGCACATACTCTAAGGTAAATTTGTATTAAAATAGATATGCAAAATACATATAAAACAATGTAAATTTGTTTCAAAATATATATACGAATACACATAAAATAACGTTGATTTCTATAAAAATATATACAAAATACACATAAAAAATGTGTATCTTGCATATATATTTCATACAAATTTATTATCTATTATTTATTTTCATGCAAATACACATTCTTTTCATGATATTTTGTTTATTTATTTTGACACGAATTTACCTAGATATGTATTTTGTATATATATTTTTATACGTATTTACATAATTTCATGTATTTTGTATATATATTCTAGAAATCTACGTTATTTTATGTGTATTCGTATATATATTTTGAAACAAATTAGCTTTGTTTTATATGTATTTTTGAATATATTTGATACTGTATATGTATATGCATTTTTATATTTATTTCAATACAAATTTAAATATTGTATGTGTATTTTGGTATATATATTTTTATAAAAAATGCGCTATTTTATGGGAATTTTGCATCTTTCTTTTCATACAAATTTACATTATTTTATTGATATTCTGTGTATTTATATTGATAGGATTTTACATTATTCTATTTCTTTTTTGTATATATTTTTTTATACACATTTACATTATTTAATGTGTATCTTGCATATATTTTATACAAATTTACGTTATTTTAAGTGTATTTGTTTATATATTTTCATTCAAATTTACATTATTTTATGTGTATTTTGTATATGTATTTCAATACAAATTTATCTAATTTTATGTGTATTTTGTATATTTCTTTTCATACAAATTTTAAATACTTTTGTGTATTTTTGTATATAGTTTTATACAAATTTAGGTTATTTCATGTACGCATTTACATTATTTAATGTGTGTTTTGTATATATATTTTTATGCAAATCTACTTTATTTTATATGCATTTTTGTACATATATTTTTTTAGAAATTTGCGTTATTTTATGTGTATTTGTATATGTTTTCTCATACAAATTTACATTATTTTATTGCTATTTTGTTTATTTATTTTGATACGAATGAAAATAGATATACAAAATATACATAAAATAAACTAAATTTGTATTGAAATATATATACAAAATACATAAAATAATGTAAATTTGTATCAAAATATTTTAACAGATGCGCATAAAATAACGTAAATTTGTTTTAAAATATAAAAAATACACATTAAATAATGTAAATATGTATAAAAAAATATATACAAAACACAAATATAATAATGTAAAATCGTATCAAAATAAATACACAGAATATTAATAAAACAATGTAAATTTGTATGAAAATAAAGATGCAAAATACCCATTAAATAACGCATTTTTTTTATAAAAATATATATAACAAAATACACATGAAAAAATTAATTTGTATTAAAATAAATATTCAAAATACACATACAATAAGGCAAATCTGTATTGAAATAGATATGCAAAATACATATAAAACAATGTAAATTTTTTTCAATATATATATACGAATACACATAAAATAACGTAGATTTGTATAAAAATATATATACAAAATACACATAAAATGAAGGAAATACGTATAAGAAAATGTATACAAAATACATATAAAATAATGTAAATTCGTTTCAAAATAAATAACCAAAATACCAATAAAAGAATGTGTATTTCAAATTTAGCTTATTTTATCTGTATTTTGTATTTATACAATTTAATAACTTCTGTGTATTTTTGTAAATATTTTTATTTATTTATATATTTATATTTATAATATAAATATACAAAATACACATAAAATAACGTAAATTTGTATAAAACTATATACAAAAATACACAGAAGTTATTAAATTCGTATGAAAATAGATATACAAAATACAGATAAAATAAGCTAAATTTGAATTGAAATGTATATACAAAATACATAAAATAATGTAAATTTGTATCAAAATATTTATAAAAATACATATAATAACGTAAATTTGTTTAAAAATATATAGACAAAATACACATTAAGTAATGGAAATACGTATAAAAAATATGTACAAAATACACATATAATCATGTAATTCGTATCAAACTAAATAAACAAAATATCAATAAAATAATGTAAATTTGTATGAGAAAACATATACAAATACATATAAAATAACGCTAATTTCCATAAAAATATATGTCCAAAAAGGAACGTAAAATAAAGTAACTTTATATAAAAATATATATACAAAACACACATTAAATAATGTAAATGCGTACATAAAATAACCTAAATTTGTATAAAACTATATACAAAAATACACAAAAATAATTTAAATTTGTATGAAAAGAAATATACAAAATACACATAAAATTAGTTTAATTTGTATTGAGATAAATATACAAAATACATATAAGATAATGTAAATTTGAAAGAAAATATATAAACAAATACACATATAATAACGTAAATTTGTATGAACTATATATTCAAAAAACACATTAAATAATGTAAATATGTATAAAAAAATATATACAAAACACAAATAGTATAATGTAAAATCGTATCAAAATATATACACAGAATATTAATAAAATAATGTAAATTTGTATGAAAATTAAGATGCAAAATTCCTATAAAATATCGCTTTTTTTATAAAATTATTTATACCAAAATACACATAAAATATTTGAATTTGTATTAAAATAAATATACAAAATGCACGTACAATAAGATAAATTTGTATTGAAATAGATATGCAAAATACATATAAAATAATGTAAATTTGTTTCAAAAAATATATACGAATAGACATAAAATAACGTAGATTTCTATAAAAATACATATACAAAATACACATAATATTAAGTAAATACGTATAAAAAAATGTATACAAAATACACATAAAATAATGTAAATTCGTATAAATGTAAATAAAAAATATACCAATAAAAGAACGTGTATTTGTATAAATGTAAATATACAAAATGCACATAAAATAACGTAAATTTATAAAAATCTATATACATAAAATAACGCAAATTTCTATAAAAATATATGTACAAAAATGAACATAAAATAAATTTGCATAAAAATATATATACAAAACACACTTTAGATAATGTAAATGAGTATAAAAATATGTATACAAAATACCTATGAAATAATCTAAATTCGTATCAAATTAAATTAAGAAAATATCAATAAAATAATGTAATTTTGGATGAAAATATATATACAAAATACACATAAAATAACCTAAATACAAATACAAATATACACATAAAATAATTTAAAACTGAATGAAATAAATATACAAAATAAACATAAAATAAGGTAAATTTGAAAGGAAATATATGAAAAAATACACATAAAATAATATAAATTTGTATGAAAATATATATACAAATACACATTAAATAACATGAATTTGTATAAAATTTGTATCAAAATATATACTTATAGACACAATAAAATAACGTAGTTTTTTTATGAAAATGTATATACAAAATACACATAAAATAATTTAAATGCGTAGAAAAATATATATACAAAAAACACATAAAATAATGTAAATTTGTATGAAAATATATAAAGAAATACACATAAAATAATGTAAATTTGAATAAAATATATATTCAAAATGAACATTAAATAATGTAAATATTTATAAAAAAAATATACAAAATACACATAGAATAATGTTAAATCGTATCAAAATAAATAAAGAGAATATCAATAAAATAATGTAAATTTGTATGAAAATAAAGCTGCAAAATATCCATATAATAACGCATATTTGCATAAAAATATATATACAAAAATACATATAAAATTATTAAGTTTGTATTAAAATAAATATACAAAATGCACGTACAATAAAGTAAATTTGTATTGAAATAGATATGCAAAATACACATCAATAATGTAAATATGTATGAAAATAAAGATGCAAGATATCCATATAATAACTCATATTTGCATAAAAAAATATATACAAAAATACATATAAAATAGTTAAATTTGTATTAAAATAAATATACAAAATGCACGTACAATAAAGTAAATTTGTATTGAAATAGATATGCAAAATACACATCAATAATGTAAATTTGTATCAAAATATATATACGAATACTCATAAAATAGAGTAAATTTCTATAAAAATATACATACAAAATAGATATACATAATACACATATAACTACTTAAATTTGTATTTAAATACAAAAAAACACATAAAATAATGTAGATTTGTATGAAATGAAAACAAATACATTTTATATAAAATATATATACAAAATACACATAGAATAATGTAAAATCATTTTAAAATAAATACACAGAATATCAATAAAATAATGTAAATTTGTATGAAATTAAAGATGCAAAATACCTATAAAATAAAGTATATTTTTATAAAAATACATTTACAAAAATACACATAGATTAATCAAATTTGTATTAAAATTAATATACAAAATGCACATACAATAAGGTAAATTTGTATTGAAAAAATATGCAAAATACACATAAAACAATGTAAATTTGTCTCAAAATATATATACGAATACACATAAAATAACGCAGATTTCTATATCAATATATATACAAAATACACTTGAAATAATGTAAATACGTATAAAAATATATATAAAAAATACACATTAAATAATGTTAATTCGTGTCAAAATAAATAAACAAAATATCATGAAAAGAATGTGTATTTGTATGAAAATAGATATACAAAATACACATAAAATAACCTATATTTGTATAAAACTATATACAAAAATACACAAAAATAATTTAAACTAGTATGAAAATAAATATACAAAAAACATATAAAAATAGGTAAATTTGTATTGAAATACATATACAAAATACACATAAAATAATGTAAATTTGAATGAAAATATATAAACATATAGACTTAAAATAACGTAAATTTGTATCAAATATATATACAAAAAAAACATTAAATAATGTAAATATGTATAAAAAAATATATACAAAACACAAATAAAATAATGTAAAATCGTATCAAAATAAATACAGAAAATATTAATAAAATAATGTAAATTTGTATGAAAATTAAGATGCAAAATACCCATAAAATAACGCATTTTTTATTAAAATATATATACGAAAAAACATAAAATATTTGATTTTGTATTAAAATAAATAGATATACAAAATACACATAAAATAAGCTAAATTTGAATTGAAATATATATACAAAATACATAAAATAATGTAAATTTGTATCAAAATACCAATACAAATACACATATAATAACGTAAATTTGTATAAAAATATATAAACAAAATACACATTAAATAATGTAAATACGTATAAAAAAGATGTAAAAAATACACAAATAATCATTTAATTCGTATCAAAATAAATAGACAAAATACCAATAAAATAATGTAAATTTATATGAGAAAACACATACAAAATACACATAAATAACGCAAATATCAATAAAAATATATATAATATAATATATTTTTATACATATTTAAAATATTTAATGTATATTTTGTATATATATATTTTATCCAAATTTACGTGATTTTATATGTATTTGTTTATATATTTTCATACATATTTACATTATTTTATGTGAGTTTTGTATATGTATATCAATACAAATTTGCCTAGCTTTATGTGTATTTTGCATATACAAAATATACAAAATGCATATAAAACAATGTAAATTTTTTTCAAAATATATATACGAATACACATAAAATAACGTATATTTCTTTAGAAATATATATACAAAATACACATGAAATGACGTAAATACGTATAAAAATATATATACACAATACACATTAAATAATGTAAATTCGCATCAAAATAAATAAACAAGATATCAATAAAAGAATGTGTATTTGCATAAAAATAGATATACAAAATACACATAAAATATTGTAAATTTGTATAAAACTCTATTAAAAAAATACACAAAAATAATTTAAATTTGAATAAAAATATATACAAAATACACATAAAACTAGTTAAATTTCTATTGAAATACATATACAAAATACACATAGAATACTGTAAATTTGAATGAAAATATATAAACAAATACACTTAAAATAACGTAAATTTGTATGAAATATATATAGAAAATACACATTAAATAATGTAAATATGTATAAAAAAAATATATACAAAACGCAAATAGAATAATGTAAAATAGTATCAAAGTAAATACACAGAATATTAATAAAATAATGTATATTTGTATGAAAATAAAGATGCAAAATACCCATAAAACAACGCATTTTTTATGAAAATATATATACCAAAATTCACAAAATATTTAAATTTGTATTACAATAAATATACAAAATGCACATACAATAAGGTAAATTTGTATTGAAATAGATATGCAAAATACACATAAATCAATGTAAATTTGTTTCAAAATATATATACGAATACACATAAAATAACGTAGATTTCTATAAAAATATATATACAAAATACACATAAAATGAAGTAAATACGTATAAGAAAATGTATACAAAATACACATAAAATATTGAAAATTCGTATCAAAATAAATAAACTAAATGCCACTAAAAGAATGTTTACTTGTATAAATATAAAATAACAAAATACACATAAAATAACGTAAAATTGTATAAAACTATATACAAAAATAAACAAAAATAATTAAATTTGTATGAAAATAAATATACAAAAGACACATAAAATAAGCTAAATTTGAATTGAAATAAATATAGAAAATAAATAAAATAATGTTAATTTGTATCAAAATATGTATTCAAATACACATATATTAAAATTAATATACAAAATGCGTATATAATAAGGTAGATTTGTATTAAAAAAATATGCAACATACACGTTTACTCATACAAATTTATATTATTTTATTGGTATTTTGTTTATTTATTTTGATACGAATTACATGATTATATGTGTATTTTGTACATATTTCTTTATACGTATTTACATTATTTAATGTGTTTTTTGTTTATATATTTTCATACAAATTTACGTTATTATATGTGTATTTGTATAAATATTTTGATACAAATTTACTTTATTTCATGTATTTTGTATATATATTTCAATTCAAATTTTGCTTATTTTGTGTTTATTTTGTATATATTTTCATACAAATTTGATTAGTTCTGTGTATTTTTGTATATAGTTTTATATAAATTTACGTTATTTTATGTGTATTTTGTATATTTTTTTTTATACAAATACACATTCTTGTATTAGTATTTTGTTTATTTATTTTGATACGAGTTTACATTATTTTATATGTATTTTGTATACATTTTTTTATAGGTATTTATTTCATTTTATGTGTATTTTGTATATATATTTTTATAGAAAGCTACGTTATTTTATGTGTATTCGTATATATATTTTGAAACAAATTTACATTGTTTTATATGTATTTTGCATATCTATTTCAATACAAATTTACCTTATTGTATGTGTTTTTTGTATATTTATTTTAATACAAATTTAATTTTTTTATGTGTATTTTGGTATATATATTTTTATAAATGCGTTATTTTATGGGTATTTTTCTTCTTTATTTTCATACAAATTTACATTATTTTATTAATATTCTGTGTATTTATTTTGATACGATTTTACATTATTCTATTTGTGTTTTGTACATATTTTTTTTATACAAATTTACGTTATTTTAAGTGTATTTGTTTATGTATTTTCATTCAAATTTGCATTATTTTATGTGTATTTTGTGTATATATTTCAATACAAATTTACCTAATTTTATGTGTATTTTGTATATTTATTTTCATACAAATTTAAACTATTTTGTTTATTTTTATATAGTTTGATACAAATTTAGGTTATTTTATATGTATTTTGTATATCTATTTTAATACAAATACACATTCTTTTATTGATATTTTGTTTATTTATTTTGACGCGAATTTTATGTGAATTTGTTTTCATTTCATACAAATTTACATTATTTTATGTGTATTTTGTACATTTATTTAAATACAAATTTAACTAATTATATGTGTATTTTGTATATCTATTTTCATACAAATTGAATTTTTTTTTTGTATATATTTTTATTCAAATTTCGTAATCTTATAAAAATATATATACCAAAAAACACATAAAATATTTAAATTTGCATTGAAATAAATATACAAAATGCACATACAATAAGGTAAATTTGTATTGAAAGAGATATGCAAAAATACATATAAAACAATGTAAATTTGTTTCAAAATATATATACGAATACAAATAAAAAAACGTAGATTTCTATAAAAATATATATACAAAATACACATAAAATTAAGTAAATACGTATAAAAAAATGTATACAAAATACACATAAAATAATGTAAATTCGAATTAAAATAAATAAACAAAATACCAATAAAAGAATGTGTATTTGGATAAATATAAATATAGAAAATACACATACAAAATAAACATAAAATAAGGTAGATTTGTAAAAAAATATATGTACAAAATACACATAAAATAATGTAAATTTATATAAAAATATATATACAAATACACATAAAATACCATGAATTTGTATAAAAATATATATTCAAAATAAATATTAAATAATGTAAAAGCGTATAAAAATATATATACAAAGTACATATAAAATAATGTAAATTCGTATCAATATAAATCAACAAAACACCAATAAAATAATATTTATTTGAATGAAAATAAATTTACAAAATACACATAACATAACTAAAATTTGAATTAAATATATAAAAAAATACATAGAAATAATTTGAGTTTGTATGAAAATAGATATACAAAATGCACATAAAACTAGGTAAATTTCTTTTGAAATGTATATACAAAATACCCCTAAAATATTGTAAATTTGTGTCAAAATATATAAGCAAATACACATAAAATAACGTAAATTTGTATGAAAAATATATACAAAATACACATAGAATAATGTCAATTCGTAGCAAAATGATGTAAATAATGTAAATGTAATGTAAATTTGTATGAAAATAAAGATGCAAAATACCCCAAAAATAAAGCATATGTTTATAAAAATACAGATACAAAAATACACATCGAATAATTAAATTTGTATTAAAATTAATATACAAAATGCGTATATAATAAGGTAAATTTGTATTGAAAAAATATGCAACATACACGTTTACTCATACAAATTTATATTATTTTATTGGTATTTTGTTTATTTATTTTGATACGAATTACATGATTATATGTGTATTTTGTACATATTTTTTATACGTATTTACATTATTTAATGTGTATTTTGTTTATATATTTTCATACAAATTTACGTTATTATATGTGTATTTGTTTAAATATTTTGATTTTTTTTTTTTTTGTAGGCATATTCTGCTCTTCTTCTTGTTGGGTTCAGACAGGCAGGCCCGTTAGTGGTGCGGGCGGGGGTTTTATAGTTGGCACCTGAAAGGCCATGTTACCCCCCAAAGCTCATCTTTATTGCTATGCACTTAGAACTCGGGTAAGAGGTGTGTAATGTTTTTTAAGCCGGCAAATGAAACAACACAACAAAGAAGTCACTGTGGTGGGGATTCGAACCCATGTCGCGACATCAGTCGATCCCAAAGCTCACACCATCCACACTAGGCAACCGCTCCCAAATTTACTTTATTTTATGTATTTTGTATATATAATTCAATACAAATTTAGCTTATTTTTTGTGTATTTTGTATATATTTTCATACAAATTTAGTTACTTCTGTGTATTTTTGTATATAGTTTTATATAAATTTACGTTATTTTATGTGTATTTTGTATATTTATATTTATACAAATACACACTCTTTTATTGGTATTTTGTTTATTTATTTTGATGCGAATTTACATTATTTTATGTGTATTTTGTATACATTTTTTTTATACGTACTTACTTCATTTTATGTGTATTTTGTATATATATTTTTATAGAAATCTACGTTATTTTATGTGTATTCGTATACATATTTTTAAACAAATTTACATTGCTTTATATGTATTTTGCATATCTATTTCAAAACAAATTTACCTTATTGTACATATAAAACAATGTAAATTTGTTTTAAAATATATGTACGAATACTCATAAAATAACGTAGATTTCTATAAAAATATATATACAAAATACACATAAAATTAAGTAAATACGTATTAAAAAATGTAAACAAAAAACACATAAAATAATGTAAATTCGAAACAAAATAAATAAACAAAATACCAATAAAAGAATGTGTATTTGTATAAATATAAATGTACAAAATACACATACAAAATAAACATAAAATAAGGTAAATTTGTAATGAATTTTATGTACAAAATACACATAAAATAATGTAAATTTATATGAAAATATATATACAAATACACATAAAATACCATGAATTTGTATAAAATTATATACTCAAAATAAATATTAAATAATGTAAATGCGTAAAAAAATATATATACAAAGTACATATAAAGTAATGTAAATTCGTATCAATATAAATAAAAAAAATACCAATAAAATAATATATATTTGAATGAAAATAGATTTACAAAATACACAAAACCTAACTAAAATTTGTTATGAAATATATACAGAAATACATACAAATAATTTGAGTTTGAATGAAAATAGATATTCAAAATACACATAAAACTAGGTAAATTTCTTTTGAAATATCAATAATTTTATAAAAAATGCGTTATTTTATTGGTATTTTGCATCTTAATTTTCATACAAATTAACATTATTTTATTAATATTCTGTGTATATATTTTGATACGATTTTACATTATTCTATTTATGTTTTGTATATATATTTTTTATACATATTTACATTATTTTATGTGAGCTTTGTATATGTATATCAATACAAATTTGCCTAACTTTATGTGTATTTTGCATATACAAAATATACAAAATGCATATAAAACAATGTAAATTTTTTTCAAAATATATATACGAATACACATAAAATAACGTATATTTCTTTAGAAATATATATACAAAATACACATGAAATGACGTAAATACGTATAAAAATATATATACACAATACACATTAAATAATGTAAATTCGCATCAAAATAAATAAACAAGATATCAATAAAAGAATGTGTATTTGCATAAAAATAGATATACAAAATACACATAAAATATTGTAAATTTGTATAAAACTCTATTAAAAAAATACACAAAAATAATTTAAATTTGAATAAAAATATATACAAAATACACATAAAACTAGTTAAATTTCTATTGAAATACATATACAAAATACACATAGAATACTGTAAATTTGAATGAAAATATATAAACAAATACACTTAAAATAACGTAAATTTGTATGAAATATATTTAGAAAATACACATTAAATAATGTAAATATGTATAAAAAAAATATATACAAAACGCAAATAGAATAATGTAAAATAGTATCAAAGTAAATACACAGAATATTAATAAAATAATGTATATTTGTATGAAAATAAAGATGCAAAATACCCATAAAACAACGCATTTTTTATGAAAATATATATACCAAAATTCACAAAATATTTAAATTTGTATTACAATAAATATACAAAATGCACATACAATAAGGTAAATTTGTATTGAAATAGATATGCAAAATACACATAAATCAATGTAAATTTGTTTCAAAATATATATACGAATACACATAAAATAACGTAGATTTCTATAAAATATATATACAAAATACACATAAAATGAAGTAAATACGTATAAGAAAATGTATACAAAATACATAAAATATTGAAAATTCGTATCAAAATAAATAAACTAAATGCCACTAAAAGAATGTTTACTTGTATAAATATAAAATAACAAAATACACATAAAATAACGTAAAATTGTATAAAACTATATACAAAAATAAACAAAAATAATTAAATTTGTATGAAAATAAATATACAAAAGACACATAAAATAAGCTAAATTTGAATTGAAATAAATATAGAAAATAAATAAAATAATGTTAATTTGTATCAAAATATGTATTCAAATACACATATATTAAAATTAATATACAAAATGCGTATATAATAAGGTAGATTTGTATTAAAAAAATATGCAACATACACGTTTACTCATACAAATTTATATTATTTTATTGGTATTTGTTTATTTATTTTGATACGAATTACATGATTATATGTGTATTTTGTACATATTTCTTTATACGTATTTACATTATTTAATGTGTTTTTTGTTTATATATTTTCATACAAATTTACGTTATTATATGTATTTGTATAAATATTTTGATACAAATTTACTTTATTTCATGTATTTTGTATATATATTTCAATTCAAATTTTGCTTATTTTGTGTTTATTTTGTATATATTTTCATACAAATTTGATTAGTTCTGTGTATTTTTGTATATAGTTTTATATAAATTTACGTTATTTTATGTGTATTTTGTATATTTTTATTTATACAAATACACATTCTTGTATTAGTATTTTGTTTATTTATTTTGATACGAGTTTACATTATTTTATATGTATTTTGTATACATTTTTTTATAGGTATTTATTTCATTTTATGTGTATTTTGTATATATATTTTTATAGAAAGCTACGTTATTTTATGTGTATTCGTATATATATTTTGAAACAAATTTACATTGTTTTATATGTATTTTGCATATCTATTTCAATACAAATTTACCTTATTGTATGTGTTTTTTGTATATTTATTTTAATACAAATTTAATTTTTTTATGTGTATTTTGGTATATATATTTTTATAAATGCGTTATTTTATGGGTATTTTGCTTCTTTATTTTCATACAAATTTACATTATTTTATTAATATTCTGTGTATTTATTTTGATACGATTTTACATTATTCTATTTGTGTTTTGTACATATTTTTTTTATACAAATTTACGTTATTTTAAGTGTATTTGTTTATGTATTTTCATTCAAATTTGCATTATTTTATGTGTATTTTGTGTATATATTTCAATACAAATTTACCTAATTTTATGTGTATTTTGTATATTTATTTTCATACAAATTTAAAATATTTTTGTTTATTTTTGTATATAGTTTGATACAAATTTAGGTTATTTTATATGTATTTTGTATATCTATTTTAATACAAATACACATTCTTTTATTGATATTTTGTTTATTTATTTTGACGCGAATTTTATGTGAATTTGTTTTCATTTCATACAAATTTACATTATTTTATGTGTATTTTGTACATGTATTTAAATACAAATTTAACTAATTATATGTGTATTTTGTATATCAATTTTCATACAAATTGAATTTTTTTTTGTATATATTTTTATTCAAATTTTCGTAATCTTATAAAAATATATATACCAAAAAAGACATAAAATATTTAAATTTGCATTGAAATAAATATACAAAATGCACATACAATAAGGTAAATTTGTATTGAAAGAGATATGCAAAAATACATATAAAACAATGTAAATTTGTTTCAAAATATATATACGAATACAAATAAAAAAACGTAGATTTCTATAAAAATATATATACAAAATCCACATAAAATTAAGTAAATACGTATAAAAAAATGTATACAAAATACACATAAAATAATGTAAATTCGAATTAAAATAAATAAACAAAATACCAATAAAAGAATGTGTATTTGGAGAAATATAAATATAGAAAATACACATACAAAATAAACATAAAATAAGGTAGATTTGTAAAAAAATATATGTACAAAATACACATAAAATAATGTAAATTTATATAAAAATATATATACAAATACACATAAAATACCATGAATTTGTATAAAAATATATATTCAAAATAAATATTAAATAATGTAAAAGCGTATAAAAATATATATACAAAGTACATATAAAATAATGTAAATTCGTATCAATATAAATCAACAAAACACCAATAAAATAATATTTATTTGAATGAAAATAAATTTACAAAATACACATAACATAACTAAAATTTGAATTAAATATATAAAAAAATACATAGAAATAATTTGAGTTTGTATGAAAATAGATATACAAAATGCACATAAAACTAGGTAAGTTTCTTTTGAAATGAATATAGAAAATACCCCTAAAATATTGTAAACTTGTGTCAAAATATATAAGCAAATACACATAAAATAACGTAAATTTGTATGAAAAATATATACAAAATACACATAGAATAATGTCAATTCGTAGCAAAATGATGTAAATAATGTAAATGTAATGTAAATTTGTATGAAAATAAAGATGCAAAATACCCCAAAAATAAAGCATATGTTTATAAAAATACAGATACAAAAATACACATCGAATAATTAAATTTGTATTAAAATTAATATACAAAATGCGTATATAATAAGGTAAATTTGTATTGAAAAAATATGCAACATACACGTTTACTCATACAAATTTATATTATTTTATTGGTATTTTGTTTATTTATTTTGATACGAATTACATGATTATATGTGTATTTTGTACATATTTTTTATACGTATTTACATTATTTAATGTGTATTTTGTTTATATATTTTCATACAAATTTACGTTATTATATGTGTATTTGTTTAAATATTTTGATACAAATTTACTTTATTTTATGTATTTTGTATATATTATTCAATACAAATTTAGCTTATTTTTTGTGTATTTTGTATATATTTTCATACAAATTTAATTACTTCTGTGTATTTTTGTATATAGTTTTATATAAATTTACGTTATTTTATGTGTATTTTGTATATTTATATTTATACAAATACACATTCTTTTATTGGTATTTTGTTTATTTATTTTGATGCGAATTTACATTATTTTATGTGTATTTTGTATACATTTTTTTTATACGTACTTACTTCATTTTATGTGTATTTTGTATATATATTTTTATAGAAATCTACGTTATTTTATGTGTATTCGTATACATATTTTTAAACAAATTTACATTGCTTTATATGTATTTTGCATATCTATTTCAAAACAAATTTACCTTATTGTACATATAAAACAATGTAAATTTGTTTTAAAATATATGTACGAATACTCATAAAATAACGTAGATTTCTATAAAAATATATATACAAAATACACATAAAATTAAGTAAATACGTATTAAAAAATGTAAACAAAAAACACATAAAATAATGTAAATTCGAAACAAAATAAATAAACAAAATACCAATAAAAGAATGTGTATTTGTATAAATATAAATGTACAAAATACACATACAAAATAAACATAAAATAAGGTAAATTTGTAATGAATTTTATGTACAAAATACACATAAAATAATGTAAATTTATATGAAAATATATATACAAATACACATAAAATACCATGAATTTGTATAAAATTATATACTCAAAATAAATATTAAATAATGTAAATGCGTAAAAAAATATATATACAAAGTACATATAAAGTAATGTAAATTCGTATCAATATAAATAAAAAAAATACCAATAAAATAATATATATTTGAATGAAAATAGATTTACAAAATACACAAAACCTAACTAAAATTTGTTATGAAATATATACAGAAATACATACAAATAATTTGAGTTTGAATGAAAATAGATATTCAAAATACACATAAAACTAGGTAAATTTCTTTTGAAATATAATACAAAATACCCATAAAATATTGTCATAATTTCATATGTATTTTGTATATATATTTCTATAGAAATCTACTTTATTTTATGTGTATTCGTATGAATATTTATTTTGATACAAATTCAAATATTTTATGTGTATTTTGGTATCAATAATTTTATAAAAAATGCGTTATTTTATTGGTATTTTGCATCTTAATTTTCATACAAATTAACATTATTTTATTAATATTCTGTGTATATATTTTGATACGATTTTACATTATTCTATTTATGTTTTGTATATATATTTTTTATACATATTTACATTATTTAATGTGTATTTTGTATATATATTTCATACAAATTTACGTTATTATATGTGTATTTGTTTATATATTTTCTTTCAAATTTCATTATTTTATGTGTATTTTGTATATGTATTTCAATAGAAATTAACCTAATTTTATATGTATTTTGTATATTTCTTTTCATACAAATTTAAATTATTTTTGTGTATTTTTGTATATAGTTTTATACAAATTTAGGTTATTTTATGTACGCATTTACATTATTTAATGTTTGTTTTGTATATATATTTTATCCAAAGTTGATTTATTTTACGTTCATTTTTGGACATATATTTTTATAGAAATTAGCGTTATTTTATATGTATTTATATATGTTTACTCATACAAATTTACATTATTATACTGCTATTTTGTTTATTTAGTTTGATACGAATTACATGATTATATGTGTATTTTGTACATATTTTTTATACGTATTTACATTACTTAAGTGTATTTTGTTTAAATATTTTTAAACAAATTTACGTTATTATATGTATTTTTATAAATATTTTGATACAAATTTACATTATTTTATGTATTTTGTATGTACATTTCAATTCAAATTTAGCTTATTTTATCTGTATTTTGTATATCTATTTTCATACGAATTTAATTACTTCTGTGTATTTTTGTATATAGTTTTATACAAATTTACGTTATTTTATGTGTATTTTGTATATTTATATTTATACAAATACACATTCTTTTATTGGTATTTTGTTTATTTATTTTGATACGAATTTACATTATTTTATGTGTATTTTGTATACATTTTTTTATACGTATTTACTTCATTTTACGTGTATTTTGTATATATATTTTTATACAAATCTACGTTATTTTATGTATTCGTATATATTTTGAAACAAATTTACATTGTTTTATATGTATTTTGCATATCTATTTCAATACAGACTTACCTTATTGTATGTGTATTTTGTATATTTATTTTAATACAAATTAATTTTTTCATGTGTATTTTGGTATATATATTTTTATAAAAAATGCGTTATTTAATGGGTATTTTGCATCTTTATTTTCATACAAATTTACATTGTTTTATTAATATTCTGTGTATTTATTTTAATACGATTTTACATTATTCTATTTGTGTTTTGTATATTTTAAAACAAATTTACGTTATTTTATGAGCATCTGTTAAAATATTTTGATACAAATTTACATTATTTTATGTATTTTGTATATATATTTCAATACAAATTTAGTTTATTTTATGTATATTTTGTATATCTATTTTCATTCGTATCAAAATAAATAAACAAAAAAGCAATCAAATAATGTAAATTTGTATGAGAAAACATATACAAATACACATAAATTAACGCAAATTTCTAAAAAAATATATGTACAAAAATGCACATAAAATAAAGTAAATTTGCATAAAAATATATATACAAAACACACATTAAATAAAGTAAATGCGTACATAAAATAACCTAAATTTGTATAAAACTATATATAAAAATACACAAAAATATTTAAAATTTGTATGAAAAGAAATATACAAAATACACATATAATTAGGTAAATTTGTATTGAAATACATATAGAAAATACACATAGAATAATGTAAATTTGAATGAAAATATATAAACAAATACACTTAAAATAACGTAAATTTGTATAAAATATATATGCAAGATACACATTAAATAATGTAAATGTGTATAAAAAAATATTTGCAAAAAAGAAATAGAATAATGTAAAATCCTATCAATATAAATACACAGAATATCAATAAAATAATGTAAATTTGTATGAAAAGAAGGATGCAAAATTCCCATAAAATAGCGCATTTTTTATAAAAATATATATACCAAAATACACATAAAATATTTAAATTTGTATTGAAATAAATATACAAAATGCATATACAGTAAGGTAAATATGTATTGAAAGAGATATTCAAAAATACATATAAAACAAAGTAAATTTGTTTCAAAATATATATACGAATACACATAAAATAACGTA
Source organism: Eriocheir sinensis (assembly GCF_024679095.1). Taxonomy (NCBI): domain Eukaryota; kingdom Metazoa; phylum Arthropoda; class Malacostraca; order Decapoda; family Varunidae; genus Eriocheir; species Eriocheir sinensis. The sequence goes on along the minus strand of NW_026112308.1, from coordinate 373,075 downwards.
GATTTCTATAGAAATATATATACAAAATACACATGAAATATGTAAATACGTATAAAAATATATATACAAAATACACATAAATTAAGTAAATACGTATAAAAATAGATATACAAAATACACATAGAATAATGTAAAAATGTTAAAAAAAAAATAAACAGAATATAAATAAAATAATGTGCATTTGTATGAAAATAAAAATGCAAAATACCCATAAAATAAAGCATATTTTTATAAAAATACATATACAAAAATACATATAGCATAATTAAATTTGTATTAAAATTAATATACAAAATGCATATACAATAAGGTAAATTTGTATTGAAAAAATATGCAAAATACACATAAAACAGTGTAAATTTATTTCAAAATCTATATACGAATACTCATAAATCAACGTAGATTTCTATAGAAATATATATACAAAATACACATCAAATGATGTAAACACGTATAAAAATATATATATAAAATACACATTAAATAATGTAAATTCGCGTCAAAATAAATAAACAAAATATCAATAAAAGAATGTGTATTTGTATGAAAATAGATATACAATATACACATAAAATCACTTAAATTTGTATAAAACTATATACAAAAAAACACAATTTTTTTTTAATTTGTATGAAAATAAATATAGAAAATACACATAAAATTAGGTAAATTTGTATTGAAATACATTTACAAAATACACATAAAATAATGTAAATTTGAATGAAAATATATAAACAAATACACTTAAAATAACGTAAATTTGTATAAAATATATATGAAAAATACACATTAAATAATGTTAATATGTATAAAAAAATATATACAAAACACAAATAGAATAATATAAAATCGTATCAAAATAAATACACAGAATATTAATGAAATAATGTAAATTTGTATGAAAATTAAGATGCAAAATACCCATAAAATAACGCATTTTTTATAAAAATATTTATACCAAGACACACATAAAATATTTGAATTTGTATTAAAATAAATATACAAAATGCACATATAATAAGGTAAATTTGTATTGAAATAGATATGCAAAATACATATAAAACTATGTAATTTTTTTTTAAATATATACGAATACACATAAAATAACGTAGATTTCTATGAAAATAAATATACAAAATACACATAAAATGAAGTAAATACGTATAAAAAAAGGTATACAAAATACACATAAAATAATGTAAACTCGTATCAAAATAAATAAACAAAATACTAATAAAAGAATGTGTATTGTATAAATATAAATATACAAAATACAAATAAAATAACGTAAATTTATATAAAACTATATGCAAAAATACACAAAAGTAATTAAATTTGTGTGAAAATAGATATACAAAATACATGTGTATTTTTTTTTTTTTTCTTACAAATTGAAAATTTTTTTGTTTATTTTTTTATATATTTTCAAAAAAAATTTCGTTATTTTATGTGTATTTTGTATATTTATTTATTCTACAAATATACTTTCTTTTATCTGAATTTTGTGTATTGAATTTGAAACGAGTTTACCTTATTTGTATATCTATTTTCATACAAATTAAAATACTTCTGTGTATTTTTGTATATAGTTTTATATAAATTTACGTTATTTTATGTGTATTTTGTATATTTATATTTATACATATACACATTCTTTTATTGGTATTTTGTATTTTTACTTTGATACGAATTTACATTATTTTATGTGTATTTTGCATACATTTTTTTATACGTATTTACTTCATTTTATGTGTATTTTCTATATATATTTTGATAGAAATCTACGTTATTTTATGTGAATTCTTATATATATTTTGAAACAAAATTACATTGTTTGATATGTATTTTGCATATCTATTTCAATACAAATTTACCTTATTGTATGTGTTTTCTGTATATTTATTTTAATACAAATTTAATTTTTTGATGTGTATTTTGGTATATATATTTTTATAAATAAATAAAAATGCGTTATTTTATGGGTATTTTGCTTCTTTATTTTCATACAAATTTACATTATTTTATTAATATTCTGTGTATTTATTTTGATACGATTTTACATTATTCTATTTGTGTTTTGTACATATTTTTTTTTTACAAATTTACGTTATTTTAAGTGTATTTGTTTATGTATTTTCATTCAAATTTACATTATTTTATGTGTATTTTGTGTATGTATTTCAATACAAATTTATAAATATATAAACAAATACACTTAAAATAACGTAAATTTGTATAAAATATATATAAAAAATACACATTAAATAATGTAAATATGTATAAAAAAAAATATACAAAACACAAATAGAATAATATAAAATCGTATCAAAATAAATACACAGAATATTAATAAAATAATGTAAATTTGTATGAAAATTAAGATGCAAAATACCCATAAAATAACGCATTTTTTATAAAAATATTTATACCAAGACACACGTAAAATATTTGAATTTGTATTAAAATAAATATACAAAATGCACATACAATAAGGTAAATTTGTATTGAAATAGATATGCACAATACATATAAAACCATGTAAAAAAATTTCAAAATATATATACGAATACACATAAAATAACGTAGATTTCTATGAAAATAAATATACAAAATACACATAAAATGAAGTAAATACGTATAAAAAAAGGTATACAAAATACACATAAAATAATGTAAATCATTAAATAAATAAACAAAATACTAATAAAAGAATGTGTATTGTATAGATAAATATAAATATAATAAAATAACGTAAATTTATATAAAACTATATGCAAAAATACACAAAAGTAATTAAATTTGTGTGAAAATATATATACAAAATACATGTGTATTTTGTATATTTATTTTCATACAAATTGAAATTATTTTTGTTTATTTTTTTATATATTTTCAAACAAATTTTCGTTATTTTATGTGTATTTTGTAGATTTATTTTTTCTACAAATATACTTTCTTTTATCTGAATTTTGTTTATTGAATTTGAAACGAATTTACCTTATTTTGCATATCTATTTTCATACAAATTAAAATACTTCTGTGTATTTTTGTATATAGTTTTATATAAACTTACGTTATTTTATGTGTATTTTGTATATTTATATTTATACAAATACACATTCTTTTATAGGTATTTTGTATATTTATTTTGATACGAATTTACATTATTTTATGTGTATTTTGTATACATTTTTTTATACGTATTTACTTCATTTTATGTGTATTTTGAATATTTATTTTTATAGAAATCTACGTTATTTTATGTGTATTCGTATATATATTTTGAAACAAATTTACATTGTTTTATATGTATTTTGCATATCTATTTCAATACAAATTTACCTTATTTTATGTGTTTTTTGTATATTTATTTTAATACAAACTATTTTTTTCATGTGTATTTTGGTATATATATTTTTATAAAAAATGCGTTATTTAATGGGTATTTTGCATCTTTATTTTCATACAAATTTACATTGTTTTATTAATATTCTGTGTATTTATTTTGATACGATTTTACATTATTCTATTTGTGTTTTGTATATATTTTTTTATACATATTTACATTATTTAATGTGTATTTTGTATATTTTAAAACAAATTTACGTTATTTTATGCGCATCTGTTAAAATATTTTGATACAAATTTACATTATTACAAATAGAATAATTAAATTTGTATTAAAATTAATATACAAAATGCACGTACAATAAGGGAAATTTGTATTAAAAAAATATACAAAATGCACATAAAACAATGTATATTTGTTTTAAAATATATATACGAATACACATAAAATAACGTATATTTCTATAGAAATATATATACAAAATACACATGAAATGACGTTAATACGTATAAAAATATATATACACAATACATATTAAATAAGGTAAATTCGCATCAAAATAAATAAACAAAATATCAATAAAAGAATGTGTATTTGTATGAAAATAGATATACAAAATACACATAAAATATTGTAAATTTGTATAAAACTCTATTAAAAAAATACACAAAAATAATTTAAATTTGTATAAAAATATAAATACAAAATACATATAAAACTAGTTAAATTTCTATTGAAATACATATACAAAATACACATAAAATAATGTAAATTTCAATGAAAATATATAAACAAATACACTTAAAATAACGTAAATTTGTATGAAATATATATAGAAAATACACATTAAATAATGTAAATATGTATAAAAAAATATATACAAAACACAAATAGAATAATTTAAAATAGTATCAAAATAAATACACAGAATATTAATTAAATAATGTAAATTTGTATGAAAATAAAGATGCAAAATACCCATAAAACAACGCAATTTTTATGAAAATATATATACCAAAATACACATAAAATATTTAAATTTGTATTACAATAAATATACAAAATGCACATAAAATAAGGTAAATTTGTATTGAAATAGATATGCAAAATACACATAAAACAATGTAAATTTGTTTCAAAATATATACGAATACACATAAAATAACGTAGATTTCTATAAAAATATATATACAAAATACACATAAAATGAAGTAAATACGTATAAGAAAATGTATACAAAATACACATCAAATAATGTAAATTCGTATTAAAATAACTAAACTAAATGCCAATAAAAGAATGTTTACTTGTATAAATATAAATATAAAAAATAACGTAAAATTGTATAAAACTATATACAAAAATAAACAAAAATAATAAAATTTGTTTGAAAATAGATATATAAAAGACACATAAAATAAGCTAAATTTGAATTGAAATAAATATAGAAAATACATAAAATAATGTAAATTTGTATCAAAATATATATTCAAATACACATATAATAAAATTAATATACAAAATGCGTATATAATAAGGTAAATTTGTATTGAAAAAATATGCAACATACACGTTTACTCATACAAATTTATATTATTTTATTGGTATTTTGTTTATTTATTTTGATACGAATTACATGATTATATGTGTATTTTGTACATATTTTTTATACGTATTTACATTATTTAATGTGTATTTTGTTTATATATTTTTATACAAATTTACGTTATTATATGTGTATTTGTATAAATATTTTGATACAAATTTACTTTATTTCATGTATTTTGTATATATATTTCAATTCAAATTTAGCATATTTTGTGTGTATTTTGCATATATTTTCATCCAAATTTAATTACTTCTGTGTATTTTTGTATATAGTTTTATATAAATTTACGTTATTTTATGTGTATTTTGTATATTTATATTTATACAAATACACATTCTTTTATTGCTATTTTGTTTATTTATTTTGATACTAATTTACATTATTTTATGTGTATTTTGTATACATTTTTTTTATACGTATTTACTTCATTTTATGTGTATTTTGTATATATATATATTTATAGAAATCTACGTTATTATATGTGTATTTGTATATATATTTTGAAACAAATTTACATTGTTTTATATGTATTTTGCATATCTATTTCAATACAAATTTACCTTATTGTATGTGTTTTTTGTATATTCATTTTAATACAAATTTAATTTTTTGATGTGTATTTTGGTATATATATTTTTATAAATAAAAAAAATGCGTTATTTTATGGGAATTTTGCTTCTTTATTTTCATACAAATTTACATTATTTTATTAATATTCTGTGCATTTTTTTGATACGATTTTATATTATTCGATTTGTGTTTTGTATATATTTTTTTTTTACAATTTTACGTTATTTTAAGTGTATTTGTTTATGTATTTTCATTCAAATTTACATTATTTTATGTGAATTTTGTGTATGTATTTCAATACAAATTTACCTAATTTTATGTGTATTTTGTATATATTTATTTTCATACAAATTTAAAATATTTTTGTGTATTTTTGTATATAGTTTGATACAAATTTAGGTTATTTGATGTGTATTTTTTGTATCTATTTTCATACAAATACACATTCTTTTATTGATATTTTGTTTATTTATTTTTACGCGAATTTTATGTGAATTTGTTTTCATTTCATACAAATTTACATTATTTTATGTGTATTTTGTACATGTATTTAAATACAAATTTAACTAATGATATGTGAATTTTGCATATCTATTTTCATACAAATTGAAATTTATTTTTTTGTTTTTTTGTATATATTTTTATTCAAATTTTCGTAATCTTATAAACATATATATACCATAATACACATAAAATATTTAAATTTGCATTGAAATAAATATACAAAATGCACATACAATAAGGTAAATTTGTATTGAAAGAGATATGCAAAAATACATATAAAACAATATAAATTTGTTTCAAAATATATATACGAATACAAATAAAAAAACGTAGATTTCTATAAAAATATATATAGAAAATACACTTAAAATTAAGTAAATACGTATAAAAAATGTGTACAAAATACACATAAAATAATGTAAATTCGAATTAAAATAAATAAACAAAATACCAATAAAAGAATGTGTATTTGGATAAATATAAATATACAAAATACACATACTAAATAAACATAAAATAAGGTAGATTTGTAAAAAAAAAAATATGTACAAAATATACATAAAATAATGTAAATTTATATTAAAATATATATACAAATACACATAAAATACCATGAATTTGTATAAAAATATATATTCAAAATAAATATTAAATAATGTAAAAGCGTATAAAAATATATATACAAAGTACATATAAAATAATGTAAATTCGTATCAATATAAATCAACAAAACACCAATAAAATAATATATATTTGAATGAAAATAAATTTAAAAAATACACATAACTAAAATTTGTATTAAAATATATACAAAAATTCATAGAAATAATTTGAGTTTGTATGAAAATAGATATACAAAATACACATAAAACTAGGTAAATTTCTTTTGAAATGTATATACAAAATACCCATAAAATATTGTAAATTTGAGTCAAAATATATAAACATATACACATAAAGTATCGTAAATTTGTTTGAAAAATATATACAAAATACACATAGAATAAAGTCAATTCGTATCAAAATGAATGAGCAGAATATCAATAAAATAATGTAAATTTGTATGAATATAAAGATGCAAAATACCCATAAAATAAAGCATATGTTTATAGAAATAGTGATACAAAAATACACATCGAATAATTAAATTTGTATTAAAATTAATATACAAAATGCGTATATAATAAGGTAAATTTGTATTGAAAAAATATGCAACATACACGTTTACTCATACAAATTTAAATTATTTTATTGGTATTTTGTTTATTTATTTTGATACGAATTACATGATTATATATGTATTTTGTACATATTTTTAGTCATAAAATCACGTAAATTTGTATGAAACATATATACAAAATACATAGAATAATGTCAATTCGTATCAAAATGAATGAGCAGAATATCAATAAAATAATGTAAATTTGTATGAAAATAAAGATGCAAATACCCAAAAAATAAAGCATATGTTTATAAAAATACATATACAAAAATACACATCGAATAATTAAATTTGCATTAAAATTAATATACAAAATGCGTATATAAGGTAAATTTGTATTGAAAAATATGCAACATACACGTTTACTCATACAAATTTATATTATTTTAATGGTATTTTGTTTATTTATTTTGATACGAATTACATGATTAGATGTGTTTTTGTACATATTTTTTTATACGTATTTACATTATTTAATGTGTATTTTGTTTATATATTTTCATACAAATTTACGTTATTATATGTGTATTTGTATAAATATTTTGATACAAATTTACTTTATTTCATGTATTTTGTATATATATTTCAATTCAAATTTAGCTTATTTCGTGTGTATTTTGTATATATTTTCATACAAATTTAATTACTTCTGTGTATTTTTGTATATAGTTTTATATAAATTTACGTTATTTTATGTGTATTTTGTATATTTATATTCATACAAATACATATTCTTTTATTGGTATTTTGTTTATTTTGATACGAATTTACATTATTTTATGTGTATTTTGTATACATTTTTTTATACGTATTTATTTCATTTTAAGTTTATTTTCTATATATATTTTTATAGAAATCTACGTTATTTTATGTGTATTCGTATATATATTTTGAAACAAAATTACATTGTTTTATATGTATTTTGCATATCTATTTCAATACAAAGTTACCTTATTGTATGTGTTTTTTATATATTTATTTTAATAAAAATTTAATTTTTTGATGTGTATTTTGGTATATATATTTTTATAAATAAAAAAAAGCGTTATTTTATGGGTATTTTGCTTCTTTATTTTCATACAAATTTACATTATTTTATTAATATTCTGTGTATTTATTTTGATACGATTTTACATTATTCTATTTGTGTTTTGTACATATTTTTTTATACAAATTTACGTTATTTTAAGTGTATTTGTTTATGTATTTTCATTCAAATTTACATTATTTTATGTGTATTTTGTGAATGTATTTCAATACAAATTTACCTAATTTTATGTGTATTTTGTATATTTATTTTCATACAAATTTAAAATATTTTTGTGTATTTTTGTATATAGTTTGATACAAATTTAGGTTATTTTATGTGTATTTTGTATATCTATTTTCATACAAATACACATTCTTTTACTGACATTTTGTTTATTTATTTTGACGCGAATTTAACTTATTTAATGTGTATTTTGTACATATATTTTTATACATATTTACATCATTTCATGTGTATTTTGTATAGTTTTAAACAAATTTATATTATTTAATGTGTATTTTGTATATATATATTTATACAAATACACATTCTTTTATAGGTATTTTGTTTATTTATTTTGATACTAATTTACATTATTTTATGTGTATTTTGTATACATTTTTTATACGTATTTACTTAATTTTATGTGTATTTTGTATATATATTTTTATAGAAATCTACCTTATTTCATGTGTATTCGTATATATATTTTGAAACAAATTTACATTGTTTATATGTATTTTGCATATCTATTTTTGTGTATTCTGTATTTATTTTTGTTATACATAGAATAATGTAAAATCGTATCAAAATAAGTGCACAGAATATCATTAAAATAATTTAAATTTGTATGAAAATAAAGATGCAAAATACCCATAAGATAAAGCATTTTTTTTTAAATACATATACAAAAATACACATAGAATAATTAAATTTGTATTAAAATTAATATACAAAATCCACACATACAATAAGGTAAATTTGTATTGAAAAAAAGCGCAAAATACAAATAAACAGTGTAAATTTGTTTCAAAATATATATACGAATACACATAAAATAACGTAGATTTCTATAAAAATATATATACAAATACACATGAAATTATGTAAATACGTATAAAAAATATATATATATATATATATATATATATATATATATATATATATATATATATATATATATATATATATATATATATATATATATATATATATATATATATATATATAATACATATTAAGTAATGTAAATTCGTGACAAAATAAATAAATAAAACATCATGAAAAGAATGTGTATTTGTATGAAAATAAATAATAGATAATAAATTTGTATGTAATATATATGCAAGATACATTTAAATAATGTAAATATGTATAAAAAAAAGTAAATACAAAAAACAAATAGAATAATGTAAAATCGTATGAAAATAAATACACCGAATATTAATAAAATAAAGCAAATTTGTATGAAAATAAAGATGCAAAATTCCCATCAAAAAGTGCATTTCCTATAAAAATATATATACCAAAAACCACATAAAATATTTAAATTTGTATTGAAATAAATATACAAAATGCACATACAATAAGGTAAACTTCTATTGAAAGAGGTAAGCAAAAATACATATAAAACAATGTAAATTTGTTTCAAAATATATATACGAATACACATAAAATAACGTAGATTTCTATAAAAATATATATACAAAATACACATAAAATTAAGTAAATACGTATAAAAAAATGTAAACAAAATACACATAAAACAATGTAAATTCGAAACAAAATAAATAAACAAAATACCAATAAAAGAATGTATATCTATTTATTTTAATACAAAATCTAATATTTTGTGTTTTTTCGTATATATATTTTTATAGAAAATGTGTTATTTTATGGGTATTTTGCATCTTAATTTTCATACAAATTTACATTATTTTATTAATATTTTCTGTATTTATTTTGATACGATTTTACATTATTTTATTTATGTTTTGTATACATTTTTTATACATATATACATTATTTAATGTGTTTTTTGTATATATATTTGATACATATTTACGTTATTTTAAGTTATTTTATGTGTATTTGTTTATATATTTTGACACAAATTTACAATATTTTATGGGTATTTTGTATATATATTTCAAAAGAAATTTACCTAGTTTTATATGTATTTTGAATATCTATTTTCATACAAACTTAAATTATTTTTATGTATTTTTGTATATATTTCAATACAAATTTTAGTTATGTTATGTGTATTTTGTAAATCTATTTTCATTCAAATATATATTATTTTATTGGTATTTTGTTGATTTATATTGATACGAATATGTACTTTGTATATATATTTTTATACGCATTACATTATTTAATATTTATTTTGAATATATAAGTTTATACAAATTCATGGTATTTTATGTGTATTTGTATATATATTTTCATATAAATTTACATTATTTTATGTGTATTTTGTACATATATTTCATTACAAATTTACCTTATTTTTTGTTTATTTTGTATGTGTATTTTGTACATTTATATTTATATAAATACACATTCTTTAATTTGTATTTTGTTTATTTATTTTGTTTCGAGTTTACATTATTTTATGTGTATTTTGTTTACATTTTTTTATACGTATTTACTTAATTTTACGTGTATTTTGTATATATATTTTTATAGAAATCTACGTTATTTTATGTGTATTCGTATATATATTTTGAAACAAATTTACATTGTTTTATATGTATTTTTGCATATCTCTTTCATTACAAGTTTACCTTATTGTATGTGCATTTTATATATTTATTTCAATGCAAATTTAAATATTTTATGTGTATACATGTACAAAAAATACATAAAATAATGTAGATTTGTATGAAATGAAAACAAATACATTTTATATAAAATATATATACAAAATACACATGGAATAATGTAAAATCATATTAAAATAAATACACAGAATATCAATAAAATAATGTAAATTTGTATGAAAATAAAGATGCAAAATACCCATAAAATATAGCATATTTTTATAAAAATACATATACAAAAATACACATAGATTAATCAAATTTGTATTAAAATTAATATACAAAATGCACATACAATAAGGTAGATTTGTATTGAAAAAATATGCAAAATACACATAAAACAATGTAAATTTGTTTTAAAATATATATACGAATACACATAAAATAACGCAGATTTCTATAGAAATATATATACAAAATACACCTGAAATAATGGAAATACGTATAAAAATACATATACAAAATACACATTAAATAATGTTAATTCGTGTCAAAATAAATAAACAAAATATCATGAAAAGAATGTGTATTTGTATGAAAATAGATATACAAAATACACATAAAATAACCTAAATTTGTATAAAACTATAAACAAAAAAACACAAAAATAATTTAAACTTGTATGAAAATAAATATACAAAAAACTTATATAATTAGGTAAATTTGTATTGAAATACATATACAAAATACACATAAAATAATGTAAATTTGAATGAAAATATATAAACATATAGACTTAAAATAACGTAAATTTGTATCAAATATATATACAAAAAACACATTAAATAATGTAAATATGTATAAAAAATATATATACAAAACACACATAAAATAATATAAAATCGTATGAAAATAAATACAGAAAATAATAATAAAATAATGTAAATTTGTATGAAAATTAAGATGCAAAATACCCATAAAATAATGCATTTTTTATAAAAATATATATAGGAAAAAACATAAAATATTTGATTTTGTATTAAAATAAATAGATATACAAAATACATATAAAATAAGCTAAATTAAATGAAAAATATATACAAAATACACTTAGAATAATGTAAAATCGTATCAAAATAAATACACAGAATATCAATAAAATAATGTAATTTTGTATGAAAATGAAAATGCAAAATACACATAAAATAAAGCATATTTATTTAAAAATACATATACAAAAATACACATAGAATAATTAAATTTGTATTAAAATTAATATACAAAATGCACGTACAATAAGGTAAATTTGTATTGAAAAAAAAATACAAAATGCACATTAAAGCGTAAATTTGTTTAAAATCTATATACGAATACACATAAAATAACGTAGATTTCTATAGAAATATATATACAAATGATGTAAATACGTCTACAAAAAAAAAAATTATATATATATATATATATATATAGATCTAAATATATATATATTTATAAATATATATATATATATATATATATATATATATATATATATATATATATATATATACAAAATACACATTAAATAATTTAAATTCTCGTAAAATAAATAAACAAAATATCAAAAAGAATGTGTATTTGTGAAAATAGATATACAAAATACTCATCAAATAACCGCAGTTTGTATAAACCTATTTACAAAACTACACAAAAATAATTTAAATTTGTATGAAAATAAATATACAAAATACACATAAAATTAGGTAAATTTGTATTGAAATACATATACAAACACATACACATAAAATAATGGAAATTTGAGGAAAATATATAAACATATATACACTAAAATAACGTAAATTTATATATATATATATATATATATATATATATATATATATATATATATATATATATATATATATATATATATATATATATATATATATATATATATATATATATATATATATGTATATATATATATATATATATATATATATATACAAAAAACTAATTGAATAATGTAAATATGTATAAAAAAATATATACAAAACACAAATAGAATAATGTAAAATCGTATTAAAATAAATACACAGAATATTAATTAAATAATGTAAATTTGTATGAAAATAAAAATGCAAAATAGCCATAAAATAACGCATTTTTTATAAAAAAATATATACCAAAATACACATAAAATATTAAAATTTTATTAAAATAAATATAAAAAATGCACATACTGTTAGGTAAATTTGTATTGAAATAGATATGCAAAATACATATAAAACAATGTAAATTTGTTTCAAAATATATATACGAATACACATAAAATAACGTTGATTTCTATAAAAATATATACAAAATACACATAAAAAATGTGTATCTTGCATATATATTTCATACAAATTTATTATCTATTATTTATTTTCATGCAAATACACATTCTTTTCATGATATTTTGTTTATTTATTTTGACACGAATTTACCTAGATATGTATTTTGTATATATATTTTTATACGTATTTACATAATTTCATGTGTATTTTGTATATATATTTCTATAGAAATCTACGTTATTTTATGTGTATTCGTATATATATTTTGAAACAAATTAGCTTTGTTTTATATGTATTTTTGAATATATTTGATACTGTATATGTATATGCATTTTTATATTTATTTCAATACAAATTTAAATATTGTATGTGTATTTTGGTATATATATTTTTATAAAAAATGCGCTATTTTATGGGAATTTTGCATCTTTCTTTTCATACAAATTTACATTATTTTATTGATATTCTGTGTATTTATATTGATAGGATTTTACATTATTCTATTTCTTTTTTGTATATATTTTTTTTATACACATTTACATTATTTAATGTGTATCTTGCATATATATTTTAAACAAATTTACGTTATTTTAAGTGTATTTGTTTATATATTTTCATTCAAATTTACATTATTTTATGTGTATTTTGTATATGTATTTCAATACAAATTTATCTAATTTCATGTGTATTTTGTATATTTCTTTTCATACAAATTTTAAATACTTTTGTGTATTTTTGTATATAGTTTTATACAAATTTAGGTTATTTCATGTACGCATTTACATTATTTAATGTGTGTTTTGTATATATATTTTTATCCAAAGTTAATTTATTTTACGTTCATTTCTGGACATATATATTTTTTAGAAATTTGCGTTATTTTATGTGTATTTGTATATGTTTTCTCATACAAATTTACATTATTTTATTGCTATTTTGTTTATTTATTTTGATACGAATGAAAATAGATATACAAAATATACATAAAATAAACTAAATTTGTATTGAAATATATATACAAAATACATAAAATAATGTAAATTTGTATCGAAATATTTTAACAGATGCGCATAAAATAACGTAAATTTGTTTTAAAATATACAAAATACACATTAAATAATGTAAATATGTATAAAAAAATATATACAAAACACAAATAGAATAATGTAAAATCGTATCAAAATAAATACACAGAATATTAATAAAACAATGTAAATTTGTATGAAAATAAAGATGCAAAATACCCATTAAATAACGCATTTTTTTTATAAAAATATATATACCAAAATGCACATGAAAAAATTAATTTGTATTAAAATAAATATACAAAATAAACATACAATAAGGCAAATCTGTATTGAAATAGATATGCAAAATACATATAACACAATGTAAATTTGTTTCAAAATATATATACGAATACACATAAAATAACGTAGATTTGTATAAAAATATATATACAAAATACACATAAAATGAAGTAAATACGTATAAGAAAATGTATACAAAATACATATAAAATAATGTAAATTCGTTTCAAAATAAAAAACCAAAATACCAATAAAAGAATGTGTATTTCAAATTTAGCTTATTTTATCTGTATTTTGTATATCTATTTTCATACGAATTTAATAACTTCTGTGTATTTTTGTAAATAGTTTTATACAAATTTACTTTATTTTATGTGTATTTTGTATATTTATATTTATAATATAAATATACAAAATACACATAAAATAACGTAAATTTGTATAAAACTATATACAAAAATACACAGAAGTTATTAAATTCGTATGAGAATAGATATACAAAATACAGATAAAATAAGCTAAATTTGAATTGAAATGTATATACAAAATACATAAAATAATGTAAATTTGTATCAAAATATTTATAAAAATACATATAATAACGTAAATTTGTTTAAAAATATATAAACAAAATACACATTAAGTAATGGAAATACGTATAAAAAATATGTACAAAATACACATATAATCATGTAATTCGTATCAAACTAAATAAACAAAATATCAATAAAATAATGTAAATTTGTATGAGAAAACATATACAAATACATATAAAATAACGCTAATTTCCATAAAAATATATGTCCAAAAAGGAACGTAAAATAAAGTAACTTTATATAAAAATATATATACAAAACACACATTAAATAATGTAAATGCGTACATAAAATAACCTAAATTTGTATAAAACTATATACAAAAATACACAAAAATAATTTAAATTTGTATGAAAAGAAATATACAAAATACACATAAAATTAGTTTAATTTGTATTGAAATAAATATACAAAATACATATAAGATAATGTAAATTTGAAAGAAAATATATAAACAAATACACATATAATAACGTAAATTTGTATGAACTATATATTCAAAATACACATTAAATAATGTAAATATGTATAAAAAAAATATATACAAAACACAAATAGTATAATGTAAAATCGTATCAAAATATATACACAGAATATTAATAAAATAATGTAAATTTGTATGAAAATTAAGATGCAAAATTCCTATAAAATATCGCTTTTTTTATAAAATTATTTATACCAAAATACACATAAAATATTTGAATTTGTATTAAAATAAATATACAAAATGCACATACAATAAGGTAAATTTGTATTGAAATAGATATGCAAAATACATATAAAATAATGTAAATTTGTTTCAAAAAATATATACGAATAGACATAAAATAACGTAGATTTCTATAAAAATACATATACAAAATACACATAATATTAAGTAATTACGTATAAAAAATGTATACAAAATACACATAAAATAATGTAAATTCGTATAAATGTAAATAAAAAATATACCAATAAAAAAATGTGTATTTGTATAAATGTAAATATACAAAATGCACATAAAATAACGTAAATTTATATAAATCTATATACATAAAATAACGCAAATTTCTATAAAAATATATGTACAAAAATGAACATAAAATAAATTTGCATAAAAATATATATACAAAACACACTTTAGATAATGTAAATGAGTATAAAAATATGTATACAAAATACCTATGAAATAATCTAAATTCGTATCAAATTAAATTAAGAAAATATCAATAAAATAATGTAATTTTGGATGAAAATATATATACAAAATACACATAAAATAACCTAAATACAAATACAAATATACACATAAAATAATTTAAAACTGAATGAAATAAATATACAAAATAAACATAAAATAAGGTAAATTTGAAATGAAATATATGAAAAAATACACATAAAATAATATAAATTTGTATGAAAATATATATACAAATACACATTAAATAACATGAATTTGTATAAAATTTGTATCAAAATATATACTTATAGACACAATAAAATAACGTAATTTTTTTATGAAAATGTATATACAAAATACACATAAAATAATTTAAATACGTAGAAAAATATATATACAAAAAACACATAAAATAATGTAAATTTGTATGAAAATATATAAAGAAATACACATAAAATAATGTAAATTTGAATAAAATATATATTCAAAATGAACATTAAATAATGTAAATATTTATAAAAAAAATATACAAAATACACATAGAATAATGTTAAATCGTATCAAAATAAATAAAGAGAATATCAATAAAATAATGTAAATTTGTATGAAAATAAAGCTGCAAAATATCCATATAATAACGCATATTTGCATAAAAATATATATACAAAAATACATATAAAATAGTTAAGTTTGTATTAAAATAAATATACAAAATGCACGTACAATAAAGTAAATTTGTATTGAAATAGATATGCAAAATACACATCAATAATGTAAATTTGTATGAAAATAAAGATGCAAAATATCCATATAATAACGCATAGTTGCATAAAAAAATATATACAAAAATACATATAAAATTGTTAAATTTGTATTAAAATAAATATACAAAATGCACGTACAATAAAGTAAATTTGTATTGAAATAGATATGCAAAATACACATCAATAATGTAAATTTGTATCAAAATATATATACGAATACTCATAAAAAAAGTAAATTTCTATAAAAATATACATACAAAATAGATATACATAATACACATATAACTACTTAAATTTGTATTTAAATACAAAAAAACACATAAAATAATGTAGATTTGTATGAAATGAAAACAAATACATTTTATATAAAATATATATACAAAATACACATAGAATAATGTAAAATCATTTTAAAATAAATACACAGAATATCAATAAAATAATGTAAATTTGTATGAAAATAAAGATGCAAAATACCCATAAAATAAAGTATATTTTTATAAAAATACATTTACAAAAATACACATAGATTAATCAAATTTGTATTAAAATTAATATACAAAATGCACATACAATAAGGTAAATTTGTATTGAAAAAATATGCAAAATACACATAAAACAATGTAAATTTGTCTCAAAATATATATACGAATACACATAAAATAACGCAGATTTCTATATCAATATATATACAAAATACAATTGAAATAATGTAAATACGTATAAAAATATATATAAAAAATACACATTAAATAATGTTAACTCGTGTCAAAATAAATAAACAAAATATCATGAAAAGAATGTGTATTTGTATGAAAATAGATATACAAAATACACATAAAATAACCTATATTTGTATAAAACTATATACAAAAATACACAAAAATAATTTAAACTTGTATGAAAATAAATATACAAAAAACATATAAAAATAGGTAAATTTGTATTGAAATACATATACAAAATACACATAAAATAATGTAAATTTGAATGAAAATATATAAACATATAGACTTAAAATCACGTAAATTTGTATCAAATATATATACAAAAAAAACATTAAATAATGTAAATATGTATAAAAAAATATATACAAAACACAAATAAAATAATGTAAAATCGTATCAAAATAAATACAGAAAATATTAATAAAATAATGTAAATTTGTATGAAAATTAAGATGCAAAATACCCATAAAATAACGCATTTTTTATAAAACTATATATACGAAAAAACATAAAATATTTGATTTTGTATTAAAATAAATAGATATACAAAATACACATAAAATAAGCTAAATTTGAATTGAAATATATATACAAAATACATAAAATAATGTAAATTTGTATCAAAATACCTATACAAATACTCATATAATAACGTAAATTTGTATAAAAATATATAAACAAAATACACATTAAATAATGTAAATACGTATAAAAAAGATGTAAAAAATACACAAATAATCATTTAATTCGTATCAAAATAAATAGACAAGATACCAATTAAATAATGTAAATTTATATGAGAAAACACATACAAAAAACACATAAATAACGCAAATATCAATAAAAATATATATAATATAATATATTTTTATACATATTTAAAATATTTAATGTATATTTTGTATATATATATTTTATCCAAATTTACGTGATTTTATATGTATTTGTTTATATATTTTCATACATATTTACATTATTTTATGTGAGTTTTGTATATGTATATCAATACAAATTTGCCGAACTTTATGTGTATTTTGCATATACAAAATATACAAAATGCACATAAAACAATGTAAATTTTTTTCAAAATATATATACGAATACACATAAAATAACGTATATTTCTATAGAAATATATATACAAAATACACATGAAATGACGTAAATACGTATAAAAATATATATACACAATACACATTAAATAATGTAAATTCGCATCAAAATAAATAAACAAGATATCAATAAAAGAATGTGTATTTGTATGAAAATAGATATACAAAATACACATAAAATATTGTAAATTTGTATAAAACTCTATTAAAAAAATACACAAAAATAATTTAAATTTCTATAAAAAAATATATACAAAATACACATAAAACTAGTTAAATTTCTATTGAAATACATATACAAAATACACATAAAATACTGTAAATTTGAATGAAAATATATAAACAAATACACTTAAAATAACGTAAATTTGTATGAAATATATATAGAAAATACACATTAAATAATGTAAATATGTATAAAAAAAATATATACAAAACGCAAATAGAAAAATGTAAAATAGTATCAAAGTAAATACACAGAATATTAATAAAATAATGTATATTTGTATGAAAATAAAGATGCAAAATACCCATAAAACAACGCATTTTTTATGAAAATATATATACCAAAATACACAAAATATTTAAATTTGTATTACAATAAATATACAAAATGCACATACAATAAGGTAAATTTGTATTGAAATAGATATGCAAAATACACATAATTCAATGTAAATTTGTTTCAAAATATATATACGAATACACATAAAATAACGTAGATTTCTATAAAAATATATATACAAAATACACATAAAATGAAGTAAATACGTATAAGAAAATGTATACAAAATACACATAAAATAATGAAAATTCGTATCAAAATAAATAAACTAAATGCCAATAAAAGAATGTTTACTTGTATAAATATAAAATAACAAAATACACATAAAATAACGTAAAATTGTATAAAACTATATACAAAAATAAACAAAAAATAATTAAATTTGTATGAAAATAAATATACAAAAGACACATAAAATAAGCTAAATTTGAATTGAAATAAATATAGAAAATACATAAAATAATGTAAATTTGTATCAAAATATATATTCAAATACACATATATTAAAATTAATATACAAAATGCGTATATAATAAGGTAGATTTGTATTAAAAAAAATATGCAACATACACGTTTACTCATACAAATTTATATTATTTTATTGGTATTTTGTTTATTTATTTTGATACGAATTACATGATTATATGTGTATTTTGTACATATTTCTTTATACGTATTTATATTATTTAATGTGTATTTTGTTTATATATTTTCATACAAATCTACGTTATTATATGTGTATTTGTATAAATATTTTGATACAAATTTACTTTATTTCATGTATTTTGTATATATATTTCAATTCAAATTTAGCTTATTTTGTGTTTATTTTGTATATATTTTCATACAAATTTAATTAGTTCTGTGTATTTTTGAATATAGTTTTATATAAATTTACGTTATTTTATGTGTATTTTGTATATTTTTATTTATACAAATACACATTCTTTTATTAGTATTTTGTTTATTTATTTTGATACGAGTTTACATTATTTTATATGTATTTTGTATACATTTTTTTATAGGTATTTATTTCATTTTATGTGTATTTTGTATATATATTTTTATAGAAATCTACGTTATTTTATGTGTATTCGTATATATATTTTGAAACAAATTTACATTGTTTTATATGTATTTTGCATATCTATTTCAATACAAATTTACCTTATTGTATGTGTTTTTTGTATATTTATTTTAATACAAATTTAATTTTTTTATGTGTATTTTGGTATATATATTTTTATAAATGCGTTATTTTATGGTTATTTTGCTTCTTTATTTTCATACAAATTTACATTATTTTATTAGTATTCTGTGTATTTATTTTGATACGATTTTACATTATTCTATTTTTGTTTTGTACATATTTTTTTATACAAATTTACGTTATTTTAAGTGTATTTGTTTATGTATTTTCATTCAAATTTGCATTATTTTATGTGTATTTTGTGTATATATTTCAATACAAATTTACCTAATTTTATGTGTATTTTGTATATTTATTTTCATACAAATTTAAAATATTTTTGTTTATTTTTGTATATAGTTTGATACAAATTTAGGTTATTTTATATGTATTTTGTATATCTATTTTAATACAAATACACATTCTTTTATTGATATTTTGTTTATTTATTTTGACGCGAATTTTACGTGAATTTGTTTTCATTTCATACAAATTTACATTATTTTATGTGTATTTTGTACATGTATTTAAATACAAATTTAACTAATTATATGTGTATTTTGTATATCTATTTTCATACAAATTGAATTTTTTTTTTGTATATATTTTTATTCAAATTTTCGTAATCTTATAAAAATATATATACCAAAAAACACATAAAATATTTAAATTTGCATTGAAATAAATATACAAAATGCACATACAATAAGGTAAATTTGTATTGAAAGAGATATGCAAAAATACATATAAAACAATGTAAATTTGTTTCAAAATATATATACGAATACAAATAAAAAAACGTAGATTTCTATAAAAATATATATACAAAATCCACATAAAATTAAGTAAATACGTATAAAAAAAATGTATACAAAATACACATAAAATAATGTAAATTCGAATTAAAATAAATAAACAAAATACCAATAAAAGAATGTGTATTTGGAGAAATATAAATATAGAAAATACACATACAAAATAAACATAAAATAAGGTAGATTTGTAAAAAAATATATGTACAAAATACACATAAAATAATGTAAATTTATATAAAAATATATATACAAATACACATAAAATACCATGAATTTGTATAAAAATATATATTCAAAATAAATATTAAATAATGTAAAAGCGTATAAAAATATATATACAAAGAACATATAAAATAATGTAAATTCGTATCAATATAAATCAACAAAACACCAATAAAATAATATTTATTTGAATGAAAATAAATTTACAAAATAGACATAACATAACTAAAATTTGTATTAAAATATATATAAAAAATACATAGAAATAATTTGAGTTTGTATGAAAATAGATATACAAAATACACATAAAACTAGGTAAATTTCTTTTGAAATGTATATACAAAATACCCTTAAAATATTGTAAATTTGTGTCAAAATATATAAGCAAATACACATAAAATAACGTAAATTTGTATGAAAAATATATACAAAATACACATAGAATAATGTCAATTCGTAGCAAAATGATGTAAATAATGTAAATGTAATGTAAATTTGTATTAAAATAAAGATGCAAAATACCCCAAAAATAAAGCATATGTTTATAAAAATACAGATACAAAAATACACATCGAATGATTAAATTTGTATTAAAATTAATATACAAAATGCGTATATAATAAGGTAAATTTGTATTGAAAAAATATGCAACATACACGTTTACTCATACAAATTTATATTATTTTATTGGTATTTTGTTTATTTATTTTGATACGAATTACATGATTATATGTGTATTTTGTACATATTTTTTTATACGTATTTACATTATTTAATGTGTATTTTGTTTATATATTTTCATACAAATTTACGTTATTATATGTGTATTTATATAAATATTTTGATACAAATTTACTTTATTTTATGTATTTTGTATATATATTTCAATTCAAATTTAGCTTATTTTGTGTGTATTTTGCGTATATTTTCATACAAATTTAATTACTTCTGTGTTTTTTTGTATATAGTTTTATATAAATTTACGTTATTTTATGTGTATTTTGTATATTTATATTTATACAAATACACATTCTTTTATTGCTATTTTGTTTATTTATTTTGATACTAATTTACATTATTTTATGTGTATTTTGTATACATTTTTTTATACGTATTTACTTCATTTTATGTGTATTTTGTATATATATTTTTATAGAAATCTACGTTATTATATGTGTATTCGTATATATATTTTGAAACAAATTTACATTGTTTTATATGTATTTTGCATATCTATTTCAATACAAATTTACCTTATTGTATGTGTTTTTTGTATATTTATTTTAATACAAATTTAATTTTTTGAAGTGTATTTTGGTATATATATTTTTATAAATAAAAAAAATGCGTTATTTTATGGGAATTTTGCTTCTTTATTTTCATACAAATTTACATTATTTTATTAATATTCTGTGTATTTATTTTGATACGATTTTACATTATTCGATTTGTGTTTTGTATATATTTTTTTTTTTACAATTTTACGTTATTTTAAGTGTATTTGTTTATGTATTTTCATTCAAATTTACATTATTTTATGTGAATTTTGTGTATGTATTTCAATACAAATTTACCTAATTTTATGTGTATTTTGTATATTTATTTTCATAGAAATTTAAAATATTTTTGTGTATTTTTGTATATAGTTTGATACAAATTTAGGTTATTTGATGTGTATTTTTTGTATCTATTTTCATACAAATACACATTCTTTTATTGATATTTTGTTTATTTATTTTTACGCGAATTTTATGTGAATTTGTTTTCATTTCATACAAATTTACATTATTTTATGTGTATTTTGTACATGTATTTAAATACAAATTTAACTAATGATATG
Source organism: Eriocheir sinensis (assembly GCF_024679095.1). Taxonomy (NCBI): domain Eukaryota; kingdom Metazoa; phylum Arthropoda; class Malacostraca; order Decapoda; family Varunidae; genus Eriocheir; species Eriocheir sinensis. The sequence continues at coordinate 349,405 of NW_026112308.1, read as the reverse complement.
TGTATTTTGCATATCTATTTTCATACAAATTGAAATTTGTTTTTGTTTTTTTGTATATATTTTTATTCAAATTTTCGTAATCTTATAAACATATATATACCATAATACACATAAAATATTTAAATTTGCATTGAAATAAATATACAAAATGCACATACAATAAGGTAAATTTGTATTGAAAGAGATATGCAAAAATACATATAAAACAATGTAAATTTGTTTCAAAATATATATACGAATACAAATAAAAAAACGTAGATTTCTATAAAAATATATATACAAAATACACTTAAAATTAAGTAAATACGTATAAAAAAATGTGTACAAAATACACATAAAATAATGTAAACTCGAATTAAAATAAATAAACAAAATACCAATAAAAGAATGTGTATTTGGATAAATATAAATATACAAAATACACATACAAAATAAACATAAAATAAGGTAGATTTGTAAAAAAAATATATGTCCAAAATATACATAAAATAATGTAAATTTATATTAAAATATATATACAAATACACATAAAATACCATGAATTTGTATAAAAATATATATTGAAAATAAATATTAAATAATGTAAAAGCGTATAAAAATATATATACAAAGTACATATAAAATAATGTAAATTCGTATCCATATAAATCCACAAAACACCAATAAAATAATATATATTTGAATGAAAATAAATTTAAAAAATACACATAACTAAAATTTGTATTAAAATATATACAAAAATTCATAAAAAATAATTTGAGTTTGTATGAAAATAGATATACAAAATACACATAAAACTAGGTAAATTTCTTTTGAAATGTATATACAAAATACCCATAAAATATTGTAAATTTGTGTCAAAATATATAAAAAATGCACATAAAATAACGTAAATTTGTATGAAAAATATATACAAAATACACATAGAATAATGTCAATTCGTATCAAAATGAATGAGCAGAATATCAATAATATAATGTAAATTTGTATGAAAATAAAGATGCAAAATACCCAAAAAATAAAGCATATGTTTATAAAAATACAGATACAAAAATACACATCGAATAATTAAATTTGTATTAAAATTAATATACAAAATGCGTATATAATAAGGTAAATTTGTATTGAAAAAATATGCAACATACACGTTTACTCATACAAATTTAAATTATTTTATTGGTATTTTGTTTATTTATTATGATACGAATTACATGATTATATGTGTATTTTGTACATATTTTTAAACATAAAATAACGTAAATTTGTATGAAAAATATATACAAAATACACATAGAATAATGTCAATTCGTATCAAAATGAATGAGCAGAATATCAATAAAATAATGTAAATTTGTATGAAAATAAAGATGCAAATACCCAAAAAATAAAGCATATGTTTATAAAAATACATATACAAAAATACACATCGAATAATTAAATTTGTATTAAAATTAATATACAAAATGCGTATATAATAAGGTAAACTTGTATTGAAAAAATATGCAACATACACGTTTACTCATACAAATTTATATTATTTTAATGGTATTTTGTTTATTTATTTTGATACGAATTACATGATTATATGTGTATTTTGTACATATTTTTTTATACGTATTTACATTATTTAATGTGTATTTTGTTTATATATTTTCATACAAATTTACGTTATTATATGTGTATTTGTATAAATATTTTTATACAAATTTACTTTATTTCATGTATTTTGTATATATATTTCAATTCAAATTTAGCTTGTTTCGTGTGTATTTTGTATATATTTTCATACAAATTTAATTACTTCTGTGTATTTTTGTATATAGTTTTATATAAATTTACGTTATTTTATGTGTATTTTGTATATTTATATTCATACAAATACATATTCTTTTATTGGTATTTTGTTTATTTTGATACGAATTTACATTATTTTATGTGTATTTTGTATACATTTTTTTATACGTATTTATTTCATTTTATGTTTATTTTCTATATATATTTTTATAGAAATCTACGTTATTTTATGTGTATTCGTATATATATTTTGAAACAAATTTACATTGTTTTATATGTATTTTGCATATCTATTTCAATACAAATTTACCTTATTGTATGTGTTTTTTGTATATTTATTTTAATAAAAATTTAATTTTTTGATGTGTATTTTGGTATATATATTTTTATAAATAAAAAAAATGCGGTATTTTGCTTCTTTATTTTCATACAAATTTACATTATTTTATTAATATTCTGTGTATTTATTTTGATACGATTTTATATTATTCTATTTGTGTTTTGTACATATTTTTTTTATACAAATTTACGTTATTTTAAGTGTATTTGTTTATGTATTTTCATTCAAATTTACATTATTTTATGTGTATTTTGTGTATGTATTTCAATACAAATTTACCTAATTTTATGTGTATTTTGTATATCTATTTTCATACAAATTTAAAATATTTTTGTGTATTTTTGTATATAGTTTGATACAAATTTAGGTTATTTTATGTGTATTTTGTATATCTATTTTCATACAAATACACATTCTTTTACTGACATTTTGTGTATTTATTTTGACGCGAATTTACATTATTTAATGTGTTTTTTGTATATATATTTTTATATGTATTTACATCATTTCATGTGTATTTTGTATAGTTTTAAACAAATTTATATTATTTAATGTGTATTTTGTATATATATATTTATACAAATACACATTCTTTTATTGGTATTTTATTTATTTATTTTGATACTAATTTACATCATTTTATGTGTATTTTGTATACATTTTTTATACGTATTTACTTAATTTTATGTGTATTTTGTATATATATTTTTATAGAAATCTACCTTATTTCATATGTATTCGTATATATATTTTGAAACAAAGTTACATTGTTTTTCTGTATTTTGCATATCTTTTTTTGTGTATTCTGTATTTATTTTTGTTATACATAGAATAATGTAAAATCGTATCAAAATAAGTACACAGAATATCAAAAAAATAATATAAATTTGTATGAAAATAAAGATGCAAAATACCCATAAGATAAAGTATATATTTTTTTTTAAATACATATACAAAAATACACATAGAATAATTAAATTTGTATTAAAATTAATATACAAAATGCACACATACAATAAGGTATATTTGTATTGAAAAAAAAAATGCAAAATACAAATAAAACAGTGTAAATTTGTTTCAAAATATATATACGAATACACATAAAATAACGTAGATTTCTATAGAAATATATATACAAAATACATATAAATACGTATAAAAAATATATATATATATAATACATATTAAGTAATGTAAATTCGTGACAAAATAAATAAACAAAATATCATGAAAAGAATGTGTATTTGTATGAAAATAGATAATAGATAATAAATTTGTATGTAATATATATGCAAGATACATTTAAATAATGTAAATATGTATAAAAAAAAATATATACAAAAAACAAATAGAATAATGTAAAATCGTATCAAAATAAATATACCGAATATTAATAAAATAATGCAAATTTGTATGAAAATAAAGATGCAAAATTCCCATCAAATAGCGCATTTCTTATAAAAATATATATACCAAAATACACATAAAATATTTAAATTTGTATTGAAATAAATATACAAAATGCACATACAATAAGGTAAACTTCTATTGAAAGAGATATGCAAAAATACATATAAAACAATGTAAATTTGTTTTAAAATATATATACGAATACATATAAAATAACGTAGATTTCTATAAAAATATGTATACAAAATACACATAAAATTAAGTAAATACGTATAAAAATGTAATAAATACACATAAAATAATGTAAATTCGAAACAAAATAAATAAACAAAATACCAATAAAAGAATGTATATCTATTTATTTTAATACAAAATCTAATATTTTGTGTTTTTTCGTATATATATTTGTATAAAAAATGTGTTATTTTATGGGTATTTTGCATCTTAATTTTCATACAAATTTACATAAATTTATTAATATTTTCTGTATTTATTTTGATACGATTTTACATTATTTTATTTATGTTTTGTATATATTTTTTATACATATTTACATTATTTTATGTTATTTTATGTGTATTTGTTTATATATTTTGACACAAATTTACAATATTTTATGGGTATTTTGTATATATATTTCAAAAGAAATTTACCTAGTTTTATATGTATTTTGAATATCTATTTTCATACAAACTCAAATTATTTTTATGTATTTTTGTATATATTTCAATACAAATTTTAGTTATATTATGTGTATTTTGTAAATCTATTTTCATTCAAATATATATTATTTTATTGGTATTTTGTTGATTTATATTGATACGAATTTACATTATTTTATCTGTACTTTGTATATATATTTTTATACGCATTTATATTATTTAATATTTATTTTGAATATATAAGTTTATACAAATTCATGGTATTTTATGTGTATTTGTATATATATTTTCATATAAATTTACATTATTTTATGTGTATTTTGTAAATATATTTCATTACAAATTTACCTTATTTTATGTTTATTTTGTATGTGTATTTTGTACATTTAAATTTATATAAATACACATTCTTTTATTGGTATTTTGTTTATTTATTTTGTTTCGAGTTTACATTATTTTATGTGTATTTTGTTTACATTTTTTTATACGTATTTACTTAATTTTATGTGTATTTTGTATATATATTTTTATAGAAATCAACGTTATTTTATGTATATTCGTATATATATTTTGAAACAAATTTACATTGTTTTATATGTATTTTTGCATATCTCTTTCAATACAAGTTTACCTTATAGTATGTGCATTTTGTATATTTATTTCAATACAAATTTAAATATTTTATGTGTATACATGTACAAAAAATACCTTATTGTATGTGCATTTTGTATATTTATTTCAATACACATTTAAATAATTTATGTGTATACATGTACAAAAAATACATAAAATAATGTAGATTTGCATGAAATGAAAACAAATACATTTTATATAAAATATATATACAAAATACACATAGAATAATGTAAAATCATATTAAAATAAATACACAGAATATCAATAAAATAATGTAAATTTGTATGAAAATAAAGATGCAAAATACCCATAAAATAAAGCATAGTTTTATATAAATACATATACAAAAATACACATAGATTAATCAAATTTGTATTAAAATTAATATACAAAATGCACATACAATAAGGTAAATTGGTATTGAAAAAATATGCAAAATACACATAAAACAATGTGAATTTGTTTCAAAATATATATACGAATACACATAAAATAATGCAGATTTCTAAAGAAATATATATACAAAATACACTTGAAATAATGTAAATACGTATAAAAATATATATACAAAATACACATTAAATAATGTTAATTCGTGTCAAAATATATAAACAAAATATCATGAAAAGAATGTGTATTTGTATGAAAATAGATATACAAAATACTCATAAAATAACCTAAATTTGTATAAAACTATAAACAAAAATACACAAAAATAATTTAAACTTGTAAGAAAATAAATTTACAAAAAAACATATAAAATTAGGTAAATTTGTATTGAAATACATATACAAAATACACATAAAATAATGTAAATCTGAATGAAAATATATAAACATATAGACTTAAAATAACGTAAATTTGTATCAAATATATATACAAAAAACACATCAAATAATGTAAATATGTATAAAAAAAATATATACAAAACACAAATAAAATAATGTAAAATCGTATGAAAATAAATACAGAAAATATTAATAATATTATGTATATTTTTATGAAAATTAATATGCAAAATACCCATAAAATAACGCATTTTTTATAAAAATATATATTCGAAAAAACATAAAATATTTGATTTTGTAATAAAATATAGATATACAAAACACACATTAAATAAGCTAAATTAAATGAAAAATATATACAAAATACACATAGAATAATGTAAAATCGTATCAAAATAAATACACAGAATATCAATAAAAGAATGTAATTTTGAATGAAAATAAAGATGCAAAATACCCATAAAATAAAGCATATTTATTTAAAAATACATATACAAAAATACACATAGAATAATTAAATTTGTATTAAAATTAATATACAAAATGCACGTACAATAAGGTAAATTTGTATTGAAAAAATATACAAAATGCACATTAAAGCGTAAATTTGTTTAAAAATCTATATACGAATACACATAAAATAACGTAGATTTCTATAGAAATATATATACAAAATACACATGAAATGATGTAAATACGTATAAAAATATATATATAATACATATTAAGTAATGTAAATTCGTGACAAAATAAATAAACAAAATATCATGAAAAGAATGTGTATTTGTATGAAAATAAGTAATAGATAATAAATTTGTATGTAATATATATGCAAGATACATTTAAATACTGTAAATATGTATAAAAAAATATATACAAAAAACAAATAGAATAATGTAAAATCGTATCAAAATAAATACACCGAATATTAATAAAATAATGCAAATTTGTATGAAAATAAAGATGCAAAATTCCCATCAAATAGCGCATTTCTTATAAAAATATATATACCAAAATACACATAAAATATTTAAATTTGTATTGAAATAAATATGCAAAATGCACATACAATAAGGTAAACTTCTATTGAAAGAGATATGCAAAAATACCTATAAAACAAAGTAAATTTGTTTCAAAATATATATACGAATACACATAAAATAACGTAGATTTCTAAAAAATTATGTATACAAAATACACATAAAATTAAGTAAATACGTATAAAAAAATGTAAACAAAATACACATAAAATAATGTAAATTCGAAACAAAATAAATAAACAAAATACCAATAAAAGAATGTATATCTATTTATGTTAATACAAAATCTAATATTTTGTGTTTTTTCGTATATATATTTTTATAAAAAATGTGTTATTTTATGGGTATTTTGCATCTTAATTTTCATACAAATTTACATTATTTTATTAATATTTTCTGTATTTATTTTGATACGATTTTACATTATTTTATTTATGTTTTGTATATATTTTTTATTCATATTTACATTATTTAATGTGTTTTTTGTATATATATTTGATACATATTTACGTTATTTTATGTTATTTTATGTGTATTTGTTTATATATTTTGACACAAATATACAATATTTTATGGGTATTTTGTATATATATTTCAAAAGAAATTTACCTAGTTTTATATGTATTTTGAATATCTATTTTCATACAAACTCAAATTATTTTTATGTATTTTTGTAGAAATTTCAATACAAATTTTAGTTATGTTATGTGTATTTTGTAAATCTATTTTCATTCAAATATATATTATTTTATTGGTATTTTGTTGATTTATATTGATACGAGTTTACATTATTTTATATGTACTTTGTATATATATTTTCATACGCATTTACATTATTTAATATTTATTTTGAATATATAAGTTTATACATATTCATGGTATTTTATGTGTATTTGTATATATATTTTCATATAAATTTACATTATTTTGTGTATTTTGTACATATATTTCATTACAAATTTACCTTATTTTATGTTTATTTTGTATGTGTATTTTGTACATTTATATTTCTATAAATACATATTCTTTTATTGGTATTTTGTTTATTTATTTTGTTTCGAGTTTACATTATTTTATGTGTATTTTGTTTACATTTTTTTATACGTATTTACTTAATTTTATGTGTAATTTGTATATATATTTTTATAGAAATCTACGTTATTTTATGTGTATTCGTATATATATTTTGAAACAAATTTACATTGTTTTATATGTATTTTTGCATATCTCTTTCAATACAAGTTTACCTTATTGTATGTGCATTTTGTATATTTATTTCAATACACATTTAAATAATTTATGTGTATACATGTACAAAAAATACATAAAATAATGTAGATTTGCATGAAATGAAAACAAATACATTTTATATAAAATATATATACAAAATACACATAGAATAATGTAAAAACATATCAAAATAAATACACAGAATATCAATAAAATAATGTAAATTTGTATGAAAATAAAGATGCAAAATATCCATAAAATAAAGCATATTTTTATAAAAATACATATACAAAAATACACATAGATTAATCAAATTTGTATTAAAATTAATATACAAAATGCACATACAATAAGGTAAATTTGTATTGAAAAAATATGCAAAATACACATAAAACAATGTAAATTTGTTTCAAAATATATATACGAATACAAATAAAATAACGCAGATTTCTATAGAAATATATATACAAAATACACTTGAAATAATGTAAATACGTATGAAAATATATATACAAAATACACATTAAATAATGTTAATTCTTGTCAAAATAAATAAACAAAATATCATGAAAAGAATGTGTATTTTTATGAAAATAGATATACAAAATACACATAAAATAACCTAAATTGGTATAAAACTATATACAAAAATACACAAAAATAATTAAAACTTGTATGAAAATAAATATACCAAAAACATATAAAAATAGGTAAATTTGTTTTGAAATACATATACAAAATACACATAAAATAATGTAAATTTGAATGAAAATATATAAACATATAGACTTAAAATAACGTAAATTTGTATCAAATATATATACAAAAAAAACATTAAATAATGTAAATATGTATAAAAAAATATATACAAAACACAAATAAAATAATGTAAAATCGTATAAAAAAAATACAGAAAATATTAATAAAATAATGTAAATTTGTATGAAAATTAAGATGCAAAATACCCATAAAATAACGCATTTTTTATAAAAATACATATACGAAAAAACATAAAATATTTGATTTTGTATTAAAATAAATAGATATACAAAATACACATAAAATAAGCTAAATTTGAATTGATATATATATATATATATATATATATATATATATATATATATATATATATATATATATATATATATATATATATATATATATATATATATATATATATATATATATATATATATATATATATATATATATATATATATATATATATATATATATATATATATATATATATATATATATATATATATATATATATATATAAAATAATGTAAATTTGTATCAAAATACCTATACAAATACACATATAATAACGTAAATTTGTATAAAAATATATAAACAAAATACACATTAAATAATGTAAATACGTATAAAAAAATGTAAAAAATACACAAATAATCATGTACTTCGTATCAAAATAAATAGACAAAATACCAATTTCTATGAGAAAACATATACAAAATACACATAAATAACGCAAATATCAAAAAAATATATATAATATAATATATTTTTATACATATTTAAAATATTTAATGTATATTTTGTATATATATATTTTATCCAAATTTACGTAATTTTATATGTATTTGTTTATATATTTTCTTACAAATTTACATTATTTTATGTGAGTTTTGTATATGTATTTCAATACAAATTTGCCTTACTTTATGTGTATTTTGCATACCTATTTTCAAACAAATTAAAATTATTTTGTGTATTTTTGTATATATTTTTATACCTATTTTTGTTATTTTATTTGTTTTTTGTATATATATCTTCCTACAAATATACATTCTTTTATTGGAACTTTGTGTATTTAATTTTTTACGAATTTACATCATTTTATGTGTATTTTGTATATATATTTTTCTACGTATTTAAACTATTTAATGTGTATTTTATATATACATTTTCATAAAAATCTACGTTATTTTATTGTGTGTATTCGTATATATTTTGAAACAAATTTTATACAAATTCATGTTATTTTATGTGTATTTGTATATATATTTTCATACAAATTAATATTATTTTATGTGTATTCTTACATATATTTTATTACAATATTTTTTTTATGCAAACTAATTTTATGTGCATTTTTGTACATATATTTTTATAGAAACTTAAAACGATATTTTATGTGTATTTTGTACATGTTTTCTCATACAAATTTATATTATTTAATTAGTTTTTTGTTTATTTATTTTGATACGAATGACTTGATTATTTGTGTATTTGTATATGTTTTTTCATACAAATTTATATTATTTCATTGGTATTTTGTTTATTTATTTTGATACGAATTACATGATTATATGTGTATTTTGTACATATTTTTTATACGTATTTACATTATTTAATGTGTATTTTGTTTATATATTTTCATACAAATTTACCTTATTATATGTGTATTTGTATAAATATTTTGATACAAATTTACTTTATTTTATGTATTTTGTATATATATATTTCAATTCAAATTTAGCTTATTTTGTGTGTATTTTGTATATCTATTCTCATACAAATTTAATTACTTTTGTGTATTTTTGTATATAGTTTTATACAAATTTACGTTATTTTATGTGTATTTTGTATATTTATATATATACAAATACACATTCTTTTTTTTGTATTTTGTTTATTTATTTTGATACGAATTTACATCATTTTATGTGTAATTTGTATACATTTTTTTATACGTATTTACATCATTTTTATGTGTATTTTGTATATATATTTTTATACAAATCTACGTTATTTTATGTGTATTCGTATATACATTTTGAAACAAATTTATTATATGTGTATTTGTATAAAAATTTTGATACAAATTTACTTTATTTCATGTATTTTGTATATATATTTCAATTCAAGTTTAGCTTATTTTATCTGTATTTTGTATATCTATTTTCATACGAATTTAATTACTTCTGTGTATTTTTGAATATAGTTTTATACAAATTTACGTTATTTTATGTGTATTTTGTATATTTATATTTATACAAATACACATTCTTTTTTTGGTATTTTGTTTATTTATTTTGATACGAATTTACATTATTTTATGTGTAATTTGTATACATTTTTTTATACGTATTTACTTCATTTATAATTTATTTATTTGTATATATATTTTTGTAGAAATCTACGTTATTTTATGTGTATTCGTATATTTATTTTGAAACAAATTTACATTGTTTTATATGTTTTTTGCATATATATTTCAATACAGATTTACCTTATTGTATGTGTATTTTGTATATTTATTTTAATACAAATTACATTTTTTTATGTGTATTTTTGTAAATATATTTTTATAAAAAAAAATGCGTTATTTTATGGGTATTTTGCATCTTTATTTTCATACAAATTTACATTATTTTATTAACATTCTGTGTATTTTTTTTATACGATTTTACATTATTCTATTTGTGTTTTGTATATATATTTTTTATACATATTTACATTATTTAATGAGTATTTTGTATATATATTTTATACAAATTTACGTTAATTTAAGTGTATTTGTTTATATATTTTCATTCAAATTTACATTATTTTATGTGTATTTTGTATATGTATTTCAATACAAATTTACCTAATTTTATGTGTATTTTGCATATTTATTTTCATACAAATTTAATTTATTTTTGTGTATTTTTATATATAGTTTTATACAAATTTACGTTATTTTATGTGTATTTTATACATGTATTTTCAAACAAATACATATTCTCTTATTGATATTTTCCTTATTTATTTTGTCACGAATTTACATTATTTAATGTGTATTTTGTATATATATTTTTATACGTATTTACATCATTTCATGTGTATTTTGTATATATATTTCTATAGAAATCTACGTTATTTTAAGTGTATTCGTATATATATTTTGAAATAAATCTTCATTATTTTATGTGTATTTTGTATATATATTTCATTGCAAATTTGCCTTATTTTATGTTTATTTTTATATCAATTTTCATTCAAATTCAAATTATTTTATGTGTATATATTTATTTGTATATACGTTCTTTTATGTGTATTTTCTATATATATTTTCATTCAAAATTACCTTATTTTATCGGTATTTTGCTCATTTTTTTCGATACGAATTTAGATTATTTCACGTGTATTTTCTTACATATACATATAGAGTAAATTTCTATGAAAATATATATTGAATATACATATAAAATTATGTAAATAAGTATACAAATATATATATCAAATACACTTAAAAAATGAAAATTCAATATAAATTTACCTTATTGTATGTGCATTTTGTATATTTATTTCAATACAAATTTAAATATTTTATGTGTTTTTTGGTATATATATTTTTATAAGAAATGCGCTATTTTATGGGAATTTTGCATCTTTATTTTCATACAAACTTACATTATTTTATTTTCTTAGAAATTTACTCTATTTTATGAGTATTCGTATATATATTTTGATACAAATTTACATTACTGATGTGTATTTTGCATATCTATTTCAATACAGATTTACCTTATTGTATGTGTATTTTGTATATTTATTTTAATACAAATTAATTTTTTTATGTGTATTTTTGTATAAATATATTTAAAAAAAAAGCGTTATTTTATGGGTATTTTGCATCTTTATTTTTATATAAATTTACATTATTTTATTAATATTCTGTGTATTTATTTTGATTCGATTTTACATTATTCTATTTATGTTTTGTATATATTTTTTTATTCAAATCTACGTTATTTCAAGTGTATTTGTTTATGTATTTTCATTCAAATTTACATTATTTTATGTGTATTTTGTATATGTATTTCAATACAAATTTACCTAATTTTATGTGTATTTTGTATATTTATTTTCATACAAATATAAATTATTTTTGTGTATTTTTGTATATAGTTTTATACAAATTTATGTTATCTTATGTGTATTTTGTATATATATTTTCATTCAAATACACATTCTTTTATTGATATTTTGTTTATTTATTTTGACACGAATTTACATTATTTAATGTGTATTTTGTATATATATATATATATATATATATATATATATATATATATATATATATATATATATATATATATATATATATATATATATATATATATATATATATATATATATATTTATACGTATTTACATCCTTTCATGTGTATTGTGTATATTTATAAAAAATGCTTTATTTTATGGGTATTTTGCATCTTTATTTTCATACAAATTTACATTATTTTTTTTTACATTCTATGTATTTATTATGATACGATTTTAAATTATTCTATTTGTGTTTTGTATATATATTTTTTATACATATTTACAAAACACAAATAGAATAATGTAAATATTAATAAAATAATGTAAATTTGTATGAAAATTTAGATGCAAGATACTCATAAAATAACGCTTTTTTTTAAAAAATATATAAACGAAAACACATAAAATATCTGATTTTGTATTAAAATAAGTATACAAAATACACATACAATAAGGTAAATTTGTATTGAAATAGATACGCAAAATACATATAAAACAATGTAAATCTGTTTCAAAATATATAAAGGAATACACCTAAAATAACGTAGATTTCTATAAAAATATATATACAAAATACACATTTAATTAAGTAAATACGTATAAAAAAATGTATACAAAATACGCATAAAATAATGTAAACTTGTATCAAAATAAATAAACGAAATACTAATAAAAGAATGTGTGTTTGTATAAATATAAATATAAAAAATACACATAAAATAACGTAAATTTATATAAAACTATGTACAAAAATACATAAAAGTAATTAAATTTGTATTAAAATAGATATACAAAATACACATAAAATAAGCTAAATTTGAATTGAAATATATATACAAAATACATAAAATAATATAAATTTTTATCAAAATACTTATAAAAATACACATATAATAACGTAAATTTGTAAAAAAATATATAAACAAAATACACATTAAATAATGTAAATACGTATAAAAAAATGTACAAAATACACAAACAATCATGTAATTCGTATCAAAATAAATAGACAAAATACCAATAAAATAATGAAAATTTCTATGAGAAAACATATACAAAATATACATAAATAACGCAAATGTCAATAAAAATATATATAATATAAATATATTTTTATACATATTTAAAATATTTAATGTATATTTTGTATATATATATATATATATATATATATATATATATATATATATATATATATATATATATATATATATATATATATATATATATATATATATATATATATATATATATATATATATATATTTTATCAAAATTTACGTTATTTTATGCGTATTTGTATATATATTTTTATACAAATTTACATTATTTTATGTGAGTTTTGTATATGTATTTCAATACAAACATGCCTAACGTTATGTGTATTTTGCATATCTATTTTCAAACAAATTAAAATTATTTTTGTGTATTTTTGTATATATTTTTATACAAATTTTAGTTTTTTTTTTGTTTTTTGTATATATATTTTCCTACAAAAATACATTCTATAATTGGAATTTTGTGTATTTATTTTGTTACTAGTTTATATTATTTTATGTGTATTTTGTATATATATTTTTCTACGTATTTAAATTATTTTATGTGTATTTTATATATACATTTTCATAAAAATTTACGTTATTTTATTGTGTGTATTCGTATATATTTTGAAACAAATTTTATACAAATTCATGTTATTTTATGTGTATTTGTATATATATTTTCATACAAATTTATATTATTTTATGTGTATTTTTAAATATATTTTATTACAAATTTACCTTATTTTATGTTTATTTTGTATATTTATTTCATTCAATTTTAAATTATTTAATGTGTTTATTTGTATTTGTATTTAGGTTATTTTATGTGTGTTTTCTATATATATTTTCATTCAAAATTACATTAATTTATTGTTATTTTCTTAATTTAACTCGATACGAATTTAGATTGTTTCATAGGTATTTTGTATACATATTTTTATACCCATTTACATTATCTAATGTGTGTTTTGTATATATATTTTTTATGCAAATTAATTTTATGTACATTTTTGTACATATATTTTTATAGAAATTTGCGTTATTTTATGTGTATTTTGTATATGTTTTCTCATACAAACTTACATTATTTAATTAGTTTTTTGTTTATTTATTTTGATACGAATGACATGATTATTTGAGTATTTTGTACATATTTTTTGTATACGTATTTACATTTCTTAATGTGTATTTTGTTTATATATTTTTATACAAATTTACGTTATTATATGTGTAATTGTTAAAAATATTTTGAAACAAATTTACTTTATTTTATATATTTTGTATATATATTTCAATTCAAATTTAGCTTATTTTGTGTGAATTTTGTATATCTATTTTCATACAAATTTAATTACTTTCGTGTATTTTTGTATATAGTTTTATACAAATTTACTTTATTTTATGTGCATTTTGTATATTTATATTTATACAAATACACATTCTTTTATTGGTATTTTGTTTATTTATATTTATACGAATTTACATTATTTTATGTGTATTTTGTGAACTTTTTCTATTCGTATTTACTTAATTTTATGTGGGTTTAGTATATATATTTTTATAGAAATCTACGTTATTATATGTGTATTCGTATATATATTTTGAAACAAATTTACATTGTTTTATATGTATTTTGCATATCTATTTCAATACAAACTTACCTTATTGTATGTGCATTTTGTATATTTATTTTAATACAAATTCAAATATTTTGTGTATTTTGGTATATATAATTTTAAAAAAATTCGATATTTTATAGGTATTTTGCATCTTAGTTTTCATACAAATTTACATTATTTTATGAATATTCTGTGTATATATTTTGATACGATTTTATATTATACTATTTGTGTTTTGTATATATTTTTTTATACATATTTTCATTATTTAATGTGTATTTTTTATATATATTTTATACAAATTTACGTTATTTTAAGTGTATTTCCTTATATAATTTCATTCAAATTTACATTATTTTAAATGTATTTTGTATATGTATTTCAATACAAATTTACCTAATTTTATGTGTATTTTGTATATTTATTTTCACACAAATTTAAATTATTTTTGTGTTTTTTTGTATATAGTTTTATACAAATTTTAGCTTATTTTATGTGTATTTTCTATATCTAGTTTCATACAAATACACATTCTTTTATTGATGTTTTGTTTATTTATTTTGACGCGAGTTTACATTATTTAATGGCTTCCTACAAATGAATAGACCATTTATTATTATTATTATTATTTTATTGCTATTTTGTTTATTTATTTTGATACGAATTACATGATTATATGTGTATTTTGTACATATTTTTTGCACGTGTTTACATTATTTAATGTGTATTTTGTTTATATATTTTTAAACAAATTAACGTTATTAAATGTGTATTTGTGTAAATATTTTGATACAAGTTTACATTATTTTATGTATTTTGTAAATACATTTCAATTCAAATTTAGCTTATTTTATTTTTATTTTGTATATATTTTCATACAAATTTAATTACTTCTGTGTATTTTGTATATAGTTTAATACAAATTTACGTTATTTTACGTGAATTTTGTATATTTATATTTATACAAATACACATTTTTTATTATTTTGTTTATTTATTTTGATACAATTTACATTATTTTATGTGTATTTTGTATACATTTGTTTATACGTATTTACTTCTTTTTATGTGTATTTTGTATATATTTTATAGAAATCCATGTTATTTTGTGTGTATTCATATATATTTTGAAACAAATTTAGAGTGTTTTATATGTTTTTTGCATATCTATATCAATACAAATTTACCTTATTGTATGTGCATTGTGTCTATTTATTTTAATACATATATATATATATATATATATATATATATATATATATATATATATATATATATATATATATATATATATATATATATATATATATATATATATATATATATATATTTATACGTATTTACATCCTTTCATGTGTATTTTGTATATTTATAAAAAATGCGTTATTTTATGGGTATTTTGCATCTTTATTTTCATACAAATTTACATTATTTTTTTTACATTTTATGTATTTATTATGATACGCTTTTAAATTATTCTATTTGTGTTTTGTATATATATTTTTTATACATATTTACAAAACACAAATAGAATAATGTAAATATTAATAAAATAATGTAATTTTGTATGAAAATTAAGATGCAAAATACCCATAAAATAACGCATTTTTTATAAAAATATATATACGAAAACACATAAAATATCTGATTTTGTATTAAAATAAGTATACAAAATGCACATACAATAAGGTAAATTTGTATTGAAATAGATACGCAAAATACATATAAAACAATGTACATCTGTTTCAAAATATATAAAGGAATACACCTAAAATAACGTAGATTTCTATAAAAATATATATACAAAATACACATATAATTAAGTAAATACGTATAAAAAAATGTATACAAAATACATAAAATAATGTAAACTTATCAAAATAAATAAACAAAATACTAATAAAAGAATGTGTTTGTATAAATATAAATATAAAAATACATAAAATAAAGTAAATTTATATAAAACTATGTACAAAAATACATAAAAGTAATTAAATTTGTATTAAAATAGATATACAAAATACACAAAAAATAAGCTAAATTTGAATTGAAATATATATACAAAATACATAAAATAATATAAATTTTTATCAAAATACTT
Organism: Eriocheir sinensis; assembly: GCF_024679095.1. NCBI lineage: Eukaryota > Metazoa > Arthropoda > Malacostraca > Decapoda > Varunidae > Eriocheir > Eriocheir sinensis. Next base: position 331,681 of record NW_026112308.1, on the reverse strand, counting down.
ATAAAAATACACATATAATAACGTAAATTTGTAAAAAAATATATAAACAAAATACACATTAAATAATGTAAATACGTATAAAAAAATGTACAAAATACACAAACAATCATGTAATTCGTATCAAAATAAATAGACAAAATACCAATAAAATAATGTAAATTTCTATGAGAAAACATATACAAAATACACATAAATAACGCAAATGTCAATAAAATATATATAATATAATATATTTTTATACATATTTAAAATATTTAATGTATATTTTGTATATATATATATTTTATCCAAATTTACGTTATTTTATCCGTATTTGTATATATATTTTTATACAAATTTACATTATTTTATGTGAGTTTTGTATATGTATTTCAATACAAACATGCCTAACGTTATGTGGATTTTGCATATCTATTTTCAAACAAATTTAAATTATTTCTGTGTATTTTTGTATATATTTTTATACAAATTTTAGTTTTTTTTTATTTGTTTTTTGTATATATATTTTCCTACAAAAATACATTCTATAATTGGAATTTTGTGTATTTATTTTGTTACTAGTTTATATTATTTTATTTGTATTTTGTATATATATTTTTCTACGTATTTAAATTATTTTATGTGTATTTTATATATACATTTTCATAAAAATTTACGTTATTTTATTGTTTGTATTCGTATATATTTTGAAACAAATTTTATACAAATTCATGTTATTTTATGTGTATTTGTATATATATTTTCATACAAATTTATATTATTTTATGTGTATTTTTAAATATATTTTATTACAAATTTACCTTATTTTATGTTTATTTTGTATATTTATTTCATTCAATTTTAAATTATTTAATGTGTTTATTTGTATTTGTATTTAGGTTATTTTATGTGTGTTTTCTATATATATTTTCATTCAAAATTACATTAATTTATTGTTATTTTCTTAATTTAACTCGATACGAATTTAGATTGTTTCATAGGTATTTTGTATACATATTTTTATACCCATTTACATTATCTAATGTGTGTTTTGTATATATATTTTTTATGCAAATTAATTTTATGTACATTTTTGTACATATATTTTTATAGAAATTTGCGTTATTTTATGTGTATTTTGTATATGTTTTCTCATACAAACTTACATTATTTAATTAGTTTTTTGTTTATTTATTTTGATACGAATGACATGATTATTTGAGTATTTTGTACATATTTTTTGTATACGTTTTTACATTTCTTAATGTGTATTTTGTTTATATATTTTTATACAAATTTACGTTATTATATGTGTAATTGTTAAAAATATTTTGAAACAAATTTACTTTATTTTATATATTTTGTATATATATTTCAATTCAAATTTAGCTTATTTTGTGTGAATTTTGTATATCTATTTTCATACAAATTTAATTACTTTCGTGTATTTTTGTATATAGTTTTATACAAATTTACTTTATTTTATGTGCATTTTGTATATTTATATTTATACAAATACACATTCTTTTATTGGTATTTTGTTTATTTATATTTATACGAATTTACATTACTTTATGTGTATTTTGTGAACTTTTTCTATTCGTATTTACTTAATTTTATGTGGGTTTAGTATATATATTTTTATAGAAATCTACGTTATTATATGTGTATTCGTATATATATTTTGAAACAAATTTACATTGTTTTATATGTATTTTGCATATCTATTTCAATACAAACTTACCTTATTGTATGTGCATTTTGTATATTTATTTTAATACAAATTCAAATATTTTGTGTATTTTGGTATATATAATATTTAAAAAATTCGTTATTTTATAGGTATTTTGCATCTTAGTTTTCATACAAATTTACATTTTTTTATTAATATTCTGTGTATATATTTTGATACGATTTTATATTATACTATTTGTGTTTTGTATATATTTTTTTATACATATTTTCATTATTTAATGTGTATTTTTTATATATATTTTATACAAATTTACGTTATTTTAAGTGTATTTCCTTATATAATTTCATTCAAATTTACATTATTTTAAATGTATTTTGTATATGTATTTCAATACAAATTTACCTAATTTTATGTGTATTTTGTATATTTATTTTCACACAAATTTAAATTATTTTTGTGTTTTTTTGTATATAGTTTTATACAAATTTTAGCTTATTTTATGTGTATTTTCTATATCTAGTTTCATACAAATACACATTCTTTTATTGATGTTTTGTTTATTTATTTTGACGCGAGTTTACATTATTTAATGGCTTCCTACAAATGAATAGACCATTTATTATTATTATTATTATTTTATTGCTATTTTGTTTATTTATTTTGATACGAATTACATGATTATATGTGTATTTTGTACATATTTTTTGCACGTGTTTACATTATTTAATGTGTATTTTGTTTATATATTTTTAAACAAATTAACGTTATTAAATGTGTATTTGTGTAAATATTTTGATACAAGTTTACATTATTTCATGTATTTTGTATATACATTTCAATTCAAATTTAGCTTATTTTATTTTTATTTTGTATATATATTTTCATACAAATTTAATTACTTCTGTGTATTTTTGTATATAGTTTAATACAAATTTACGTTATTTTACGTGAATTTTGTATATTTATATTTATACAAATACACATTTTTATTGGTATTTTGTTTATTTATTTTGATACGAATTTACATTATTTTATGTGTATTTTGTATACATTTGTTTATACGTATTTACTTCTTTTTATGTGTATTTTGTATATATTTTTATAGAAATCCATGTTATTTTGTGTGTATTCGTATATATATTTTGAAACAAATTTACATTGTTTTATATGTATTTTGCATATCTATTTCAATACAAATTTACCTTATTGTATGTGCATTTTGTATATTTATTTTAATATAAATTCAAATATATATATATATATATATATATATATATATATATATATATATATATATATATATATATATATATATATATATATATATATATATATATATATATATATATATATATATATATATATATATATATATATATATATATATATATATATATATATATATATATATATATATATATATATATATATATATATATATATATATTTTACATCCTTTCATGTGTATTTTGTATATTTATAAAAAATGCTTTATTTTATGGGTATTTTGCATCTTTATTTTCATACAAATTTACATTATTTTTTTTTACATTCTATGTATTTATTATGATACGATTTTAAATTATTCTATTTGTGTTTTGTATATATATTTTTTATACATATTTACAAAACACAAATAGAATAATGTAAATATTAATAAAATAATGTAATTTTGTATGAAAATTAAGATGCAAAATACCCATAAAATAACGCATTTTTTATAAAAATATATATACGAAAACACATAAAATATCTGATTTTGTATTAAAATAAGTATACAAATGCACATAATAAGGTAAATTTGTATTGAAATAGATACAAAATACATATAAAACAATGTACATCTGTTTCAAAATATATAAAGGAATACACCTAAAATAACGTAGATTTCTATAAAAATATATATACAAAATACACATATAATTAAGTAAATACGTATAAAAAAATGTATACAAAATACGCATAAAATAATGTAAACTTGTATCAAAATAAATAAACAAAATACTAATAAAAGAATGTGTGTTTGTATAAATATAAATATAAAAATAAAACACAAATAAAATAAATTTATATAAAACTATGTACAAAAAAATAAATAGTAATTAAATTTGTATTAAAATAGATATAAATAATACAAATAAGCTAAATTTGAATTGAAATATATATACAAAATACATAAAATAATATAAATTTTATCAAAATACTTATAAATACATATAATAACGTAATTTGTAAAAAATATATAAACAAATACATTAAATAATGTAAATACGTATAAATGTACAAAATACACAAACAATCATGTAATTCGTATCAATAAATAGACAAAATACCAATAAAATAATGTAAATTTCTATATGAAAAACATATACAAAATACATAAATAAAGAAAATGTCAATAAAATATATATAATATAATATATTTTTATACATATTTAAAATATTTAATGTATATTTTGTATATATATATATATATTTTATCCAAATTTACGTTATTTTATCCGTATTTGTATATATATTTTTATACAAATTTACATTATTTTATGTGAGTTTTGTATATGTATTTCAATACAAACATGCCTAACGTTATGTGGATTTTGCATATCTATTTTCAAACAAATTTAAATTATTTCTGTGTATTTTTGTATATATTTTTATACAAATTTTAGTTTTTTTTTATTTGTTTTTTGTATATATATATTTTCCTACAAAAATACATTCTATAATTGGAATTTTGTGTATTTATTTTGTTACTAGTTTATATTATTTTATGTGTATTTTGTATATATATTTTTCTACGTATTTAAATTATTTTATGTGTATTTTATATATACATTTTCATAAAAATTTACGTTATTTTATTGTGTGTATTCGTATATATTTTGAAACAAATTTTATACAAATTCATGTTATTTTATGTGTATATGTATATATATTTTCATACAAATTTATATTATTTTATGTGTATTTTTACATATATTTTATTACAAATTTACCTTATTTTATGTTTATTTTGTATATTTATTTCATTCAATTTTAAATTATTTAATGTGTTTATTTGTATTTGTATTTAGGTTATTTTATGTGTGTTTTCTATATATATTTTCATCCAAAATTACATTAATTTATTGTTATTTTCTTAATTTAACTCGATACGAATTTAGATTGTTTCATAGGTATTTTGTATACATATTTTTATACCCATTTACATTATCTAATGTGTGTTTTGTATATATATTTTTTATGCAAATTAATTTTTTGTACATTTTTGTACATATATTTTTATAGAAATTTGCGTTATTTTATGTGTATTTTGTGTATGTTTTCTCATACAAACTTACATTATTTAATTAGTTTTTTGTTTATTTATTTTGATACGAATGACATGATTATTTGAGTATTTTGTACATATTTTTTGTATACGTATTTACATTTCTTAATGTGTATTTTGTTTATATATTTTTATACAAATTTACGTTATTATATGTGTATTTGTTAAAAATATTTTGAAACAAATTTACTTTATTTTATATATTTTGTATATATATTTCAATTCAAATTTAGCTTATTTTGTGTGAATTTTGTATATCTATTTTCATACAAATATAATTACTTCTGTGTATTTTTGTATATAGTTTTATACAAATTTACGTTATTTTATGTGCATTTTGTATATTTATATTAATACAAATACACATTCTTTTATTGGTATTTTGTTTATTTATATTTATACGAATTTACATTATTTTATGTGTATTTTGTGTACTTTTTCTATTCGTATTTACTTAATTTTATGTGGGTTTAGTATATATATTTTTATAGAAATCTACGTTATTTTATGTGTATTCGTATATATATTTTGAAACAAATTTACATTGTTTTATATGTATTTTTGCATATCTATTTCAATACAAATTTACCTTATTGTATGTGCATTTTGTATATTTATTTTAATACAAATTCAAATATTTTGTGTATTTTGGTATATATAATATTTAAAAAATTCGTTATTTTATAGGTATTTATCATCTTAGTTTTCATACAAATTTACATTATTTTATTAATATTCTGTGTATATATTTTGATGCGGTTTTATATTATACTATTTGTGTTTTGTATATATTTTTTTTATACATATTTTCATTATTTAATGTGTATTTTTTTTTATATTTTATACAAATTTACGTTTTTTTAAGTGTATTTGTTTATATAATTTCATTCAAATTTACATTATTTTAAGTGTATTTTGTATATGTATTTCAATACAAATTTACCTAATTTTATGAGTATTTTGTATATATATTTTCTCAAATTTTAATTATTTTGTGTTTTTTGTATATAGTTTTATACAAATTTTAGCTTATTTTATGTGTATTTTCTATATCTAGTTTCATACAAATACACATTCTTTTATTGATGTTTTGTTTATTTATTTTGACGCGAGTTTACATTATTTAATGGCTTCCTACAAATGAATAGACCATTTATTATTATTATTATTATTTTATTGCTATTTTGTTTATTTATTTTGATACGAATTACATGATTATATGTGTATTTTGTACATATTTTTTGCACGTGTTTACATTATTTAATGTGTATTTTGTTTATATATTTTTAAACAAATTAACGTTATTAAATGTGTATTTGTGTAAATATTTTGATACAAGTTTACATTATTTTATGTATTTTGTATATACATTTCAATTCAAATTTAGCTTATTTTATTTTTATTTTGTATATATATTTTCATACAAATTTAATTACTTCTGTGTATTTTTGTATATAGTTTAATACAAATTTACGTTATTTTACGTGAATTTTGTATATTTATATTTATACAAATACACATTTTTTTATTGGTATTTTGTTTATTTATTTTGATACGAATTTACATTATTTTATGTGTATTTTGTATACATTTGTTTATACGTATTTACTTAATTTTATGTCTATTTTGTATATATATTTTTATAGAAATCCATGTTATTTTGTGTATTTTATATATATTTTGACACAAATTGACATTGTTATATATGTATTTTGCATCTATATCACAAGACAAATTTCCCTTATTGTCTGTTCATTTTGTATATTTATTTTAACACAAATTCAAATATATATATATATATATATATATATATATATATATATATATATATATATATATATATATATATATATATATATATATATATATATATATATATATATATATATATATATATATATATATATATATATATATATATACGTATTTACATCCTTTCATGTGTATTTTGTATATTTATAAAAAATGCGTTATTTTATGGGTATTTTGCATCTTTATTTTCATACAAATTTACATTATTTTTTTTACATTTTATGTATTTATTATGATACGATTTTAAATTATTCTATTTGTGTTTTGTATATATATTTTTTATACATATTTACAAAACACAAATAGAATAATGTAAATATTAATAAAATAATGTAATTTTGTATGAAAATTAAGATGCAAAAATAACGCATTTTTTATAAAAATATATATACGAAAACACATAAAATATCTGATTTTGTATTAAAATAAGTATACAAAATGCACATACAATAAGGTAAATTTGTATTGAAATAGATACGCAAAATACATATAAAACAATGTACATCTGTTTCAAAATATATAAAGGAATACACCTAAAATAACGTAGATTTCTATAAAAATATATATACAAAATACACATATAATTAAGTAAATACGTATAAAAAAATGTATACAAAATACGCATAAAATAATGTAAACTTGTATCAAAATAAATAAACAAAATACTAATAAAAGAATGTGTGTTTGTATAAATATAAATATAAAAAATACACATAAAATAACGTAAATTTATATAAAACTATGTACAAAAATACATAAAAGTAATTAAATTTGTATTAAAATAGATATACAAAATACACATAAAATAAGCTAAATTTGAATTGAAATATATATACAAAATACATAAAATAATATAAATTTTTATCAAAATACTTATAAAAATACACATATAATAACGTAAATTTGTAAAAAAATATATAAACAAAATACACATTAAATAATGTAAATACGTATAAAAAAATGTACAAAATACACAAACAATCATGTAATTCGTATCAAAATAAATAGACAAAATACCAATAAAATAATGTAAATTTCTATGAAAAAACATATACAAAATACACATAAATAACGCAAATGTCAATAAAAATATATATAATATAATATATTTTTATACATATTTAAAATATTTAATGTATATTTTGTATATATATATATATATATATATATATATATATATATATATATATATATATATATATATATATATATATATATATATATATATATATATATATATATATATATATATATATATATATATATATATATATATATATATATATATTTTATCCAAATTTACGTTATTTTATGCGTATTTGTATATATTTTTATACAAATTTACATTATTTTATGTGAGTTTTGTATATGTATTTCAATACAAACATGCCTAACGTTATCTGTATTTTGCATATCTATTTTCAAACAAATTTAAATTATTTCTGTGTATTTTTGTATATATTTTTATACAAATTTTAGTTTTTTTATTTGTTTTTTGTATATATATTTTCCTACAAAAATACATTCTATAATTGGAATTTTGTGTATTTATTTTGTTACTAGTTTATATTATTTTATGTGTATTCTGTATATATATTTTTCTACGTATTTAAATTATTTTATGTGTATTTTATATGTACATTTTTAATAAAAATTTACGTTATTTTATTGTGTGTATTCGTATATATTTTGAAACAAATTTTATACAAATTCATGTTATTTTATGTGTATATGTATATATATTTTCATACAAATTTATATTATTTTATGTGTATTTTTACATATATTTTATTACAAATTTACCTTATTTTATGTTTATTTTGTATATTTATTTCATTCAATTTTAAATTATTTAATGTGTTTATTTGTATTTGTATTTAGGTTATTTTATGTGTGTTTTCTATATATATTTTCATCCAAAATTACATTAATTTATTGTTATTTTCTTAATTTAACTCGATACGAATTTAGATTGTTTCATAGGTATTTTGTATACATATTTTTATACCCATTTACATTATCTAATGTGTGTTTTGTATATATATTTTTTATGCAAATTAATTTTATGTACATTTTTGTACATATATTTTTATAGAAATCTGCGTTATTTTATGTGTATTTTGTATATGTTTTCTCATACAAACTTACATTATTTAATTAGTTTTTTGTTTATTTATTTTGATACGAATGACGTGATTATTTGAGTATTTTGTACATATTTTTTGTATACGTATTTACATTTCTTAATGTGTATTTTGTTTATATATTTTTATACAAATTTACGTTATTATATGTGTATTTGTTAAAAATATTTTGAAACAAATTTACTTTATTTTATGTATTTTGTATATATATTTCAATTCAAATTTAGCTTATTTTGTGTGTATTTTGTATATCTATTTTCATACAAATTTAATTACTTCTGTGTATTTTTGTATATAGTTTTATACAAATTTACGTTATTTTATGTGCATTTTGTATATTTATATTTATACAAATACACATTCTTTTATTGGTATTTTGTTTATTTATATTTATACGAATTTACATTATTTTATGTGTATTTTGTGTACTTTTTCTATTCGTATTTACTTAATTTTATGTGGGTTTAGTATATATATTTTTATAGAAATCTACGTTATTATATGTGTATTCGTATATATATTTTGAAACAAATTTACATTGTTTTATATGTATTTTACATATCTATTTCAATACAAATTTACCTTATTGTATGTGCATTTCGTTTAGTTATTTTAATACAAATTCAAATATTTTGTGTATTTTGGTATATATAATTTTTAAAAAATTCGTTATTTTATAGGTATTTTGCATCTTAGTTTTCATACAAATTTACATTATTTTATTAATATTCTGTGTATATATTTTGATACGATTTTATATTATTCTATTTGTGTTTTGTATATATTTTTTTATACATATTTTCATTATTTAATGTGTATTTTTTATATATATTTTATACAAATTTACGTTATTTTAAGTGTATTTCCTTATATAATTTCATTAAAATTTACATTATTTTAAATGTATTTTGTATATGTATTTTAATACAAATTTACCTAATTTTATGTGTATTTTGTATATTTATTTTCACACAAATTTAAATTATTTTTGTGTTTTTTTGTATATAGTTATATACAAATTTTAGCTTATTTTATGTGTATTTTCTATATCTAGTTTCATACAAATACACATTCTTTTATTGATGTTTTGTTTATTTATTTTGACGCGAGTTTACATTATTTAATGGCTTCCTACAAATGAATAGACCATTTATTATTATTATTATTATTTTATTGCTATTTTGTTTATTTATTTTGATACGAATTACATGATTATATGTGTATTTTGTACATATTTTTTGCACGTGTTTACATTATTTAATGTGTATTTTGTTTATATATTTTTAAACAAATTAACGTTATTAAATGTGTATTTGTGTAAATATTTTGATACAAGTTTACATTATTTTATGTATTTTGTATATACATTTCAATTCAAATTTAGCTTATTTTATTTTTATTTTGTATATATATTTTCATACAAATTTAATTACTTCTGTGTATTTTTGTATATAGTTTAATACAAATTTACGTTATTTTACGTGAATTTTGTATATTTATATTTATACAAATACACATTTTTTTATTGGTATTTTGTTTATTTATTTTGATACGAATTTACATTATTTTATGTGTATTTTGTATACATTTGTTTATACGTATTTACTTCTTTTTATGTGTATTTTGTATATATTTTTATAGAAATCCACGTTATTTTGTGTGTATTCGTATATATATTTTGAAACAAATTTACATTGTTTTATATGTATTTTGCATATCTATTTCAATACAAATTTACCTTATTGTATGTGCATTTTGTATATTTATTTTAATACAAATTCAAATATTTTATGTGTATTTTGGTATGTATATTTTTATATAAAAAAATGCGTTTCTTTATGGGTATTTTGCATCTTAATTTACATACAAATTTACATTATTTTATTAAGATTCTGTGTATTTATTTTGATACTATATTACATTATTCTATTTGTGTTTTGTATATATATTTTTTTATACATATTTACATAATTTAATGTGTATTTTTTATATATATTTTATACAAATTTACGTAATTTTAGGTGAATTTTTTATATATTTTCATTCAAATTTAAATATTATTTTATGTGTATTTTGTATATGTATTTCAATACAAATCTACCTTATTTTATGTATATTTTGTACATGTATTTAAATACAAATTGATTTAATTATATGAGTATTTTGTATATCTATTTTCATACAAATTGAAATTAATTTTGTGTATTTTTGTATATATTTTTATACAAATATATTTTGTATATTTTTTTTCCTACATATATACGTTCTTTTATCGTAGTTTTGTTTATTTATTTTTATACGAATTTACATTATTTTTGGTGTATTTGATATGTATATTTTCATAATTATTTATATCATTTTATTTGTGTTTTGAATATATATTTTCATAATAATTTACTCTATTTTATGGGTATTCGTCTATATATTTTGATACAAATTTACTTTATTTATGTTTATTTTCCATATCTATTTCAATACAAATTTACCATATTGTATGTGTATTTTGTATATATATTAATACAAATATAATTATTTTATGTGTATTTTTGTAAAAATATGCGTTATTATTTGGGTATTTTGCATCTTTATTTTCATACAAATTTACATTATTTTATTGATATTCTGTTTATTTATTTTGATACGATTTTACATTATTCTATGTGTATTTTGTATATATATTTTTATACACATTAACATTATTTAATGTATATTTTGTATATATATTTTATATAAATTTACGCTATTTTATGTGTATTTGTTTATATATTTTCATACAAATTTACAATATTTTATGTGTAATTTGTATATGTATTTCAATACAGATTTGCCTAATTTTATGTGTATTTTGCATATCTATTTTCAAATAAATTTAAACTATTTTTATGTATTTTTTATATATTTTTGTACAAATTTTAGTTATTTTATTTGTATTTTGTGTTTATATTTTCCTAAAAATATACATTCTTTTAGTGGAATTTTGTTCATTTATTTTCATAAGAATTTACATAATTTTATGTGTATTTTGTATATATATTTTTCTACGTATTTACATTATTTTATTTGTATTTTTTATATATATTTTTATAAAAATTTACGTTATTTTATTGTGTGTATTCGATATGTTTTGATACAAATTTACATTATTTTATGTTTATTTTGCATATCTATTTCAATATAGATTTACCTTATTGTATGTGTTTTTTGTATATTTATTTTAATACAAATTTAATTATTTTATGTGTACTTTGTATAAATTTTCTTATACGTATTTACTTCATTTAATGTGTATTTTGTATATATATTTTTATAGTAATCTACGTTATTTGAAGTGTATTGGTATATATATTTTGAAGCAAATTTACATTGATTTATATGTATTTAGCATATCTATTTCAATATAAATCTATCTTATTGTATGTTCATTTTGTATATTTATTGTAATACAATATAAATATTTTATTATTTTGGTATATATATTTTAATAAAAAGAGTTTTATATAAATTTAAAATATTTTATGTGTATTTTGTATATCTATTTTCATACAAATATACATTTTTTATTGATATTTTGTTTATTTATTTTGACGCGAATTCACATTATTTAATGTGTATTGTGTATATATATTTTTATTCGTATTTACGTCATTTCATGTGTATTTTGTATATATATTTCTATAGAAATATATGTTATTTTATGTGTATTCGTATATATATTTTGAAACAAATATACATTGTTTTATGTGCATTTTGCATATTTTTTCAATATAAATCTACCTTATTGTACGTGCATTTTGTATATCAATTTTAATAAAAATTTAATTATTCTATGTGTATTTTTGTAAATGTATTTTCATAAAAAATGCTTTATTTTATGGGTATTTTGCATTTTTATTTTCATACAAATTTACCTTATTATTTTATTGATATATGTAGGAAAAAAATATACAAAATATATTTGTATAAAAATATATACAAAAATACACAAAATTAATTTCAATTTGTATGAAAACAGATATACAAAATACTCATATAATTAAATCAATTTGTATTTAAATACATGTACAAAATATACATAAAATTAGGTAGATTTGTATTGAAATACATATACAAAATACACATAAGATAATATTTAAATTTGCATTATTTTATTGCTATTTTGTTTATTTATTTTGATACGAATGAAAATAGATATTCAAAATATACATAAAATAAACTAAATTTGTATTGAAATATATATACAAAATACATAAAATAATGTAAATTTGTATCAAAATATTTTAACAGATGCGCATAAAATAGCGTAAATTTGTTTTAAAATATACAAATACACATTAAATATTGTAAATATGTATAAAAAAAATATATACAAAACACAAATAGAATAATGTAAAATCGTATCAAAATAAATACACAGAATATTAATAAAACAATGTAAATTTGTATGAAAATAAAGATGCAAAATACCCATTAAATAACGCATTTTTTTAAATAAAAATATATATATACACATGAAAAAATTAATTTGTATTAAAATAAATATACAAAATACACATACAATAAGGTAAATCTATTTTGAAATAGATATGCAAAATACATATAAAACAATGTAAATTTGTTTCAAAATATATATACGAATACACATAAAATAACGTAGATTTGTATAAAATATATATACAAAATACACATAAAATGAAGTAAATACGTATAAGAAAATGTATACAAAATACACATAAAATAATGTAAACTCGTTTCAAAATAAATAAACAAAATACCAATAAAAGAATGTGTATTTGTATAAATATAAAAATACAAAATACTCATAAAATAACGTAAATTTGTATAAAACTATATACAAAAATACACAGAAGTTATTAAATTTGTATGAAAATAGATATACAAAATACAGATAAAATAAGCTAAATTTGAATTGAAATGTATAAACAAAATATATAAAATAATGTAAATTTGTATCAAAATATTTATAAAAATACATATAATAACGTTAATTTGTTTAAAAATATATAAACAAAATACACATTAAATAATGTAAATACGTATAAAAAATATGTACAAAATACACATATAATCATGTAATTCGTATCAAACTAAATAGCAAAATATCAATAAAATTATGTAAATTTGTATGAGAAAACATATACAAATAACGCTAATTTCCATAAAAATATATGTCCAAAAATGAACGTAAAATAAAGTAACTTTGGATAAAAATATATATACAAAACACACATTAGATAATGTAAATGAGTATAAAAATATGTATACAAAATACCTATAAAATAATCTAAACTCGTATCGAGTTAAATTAAGAAATGCCAATAAAATAATGTAATTTTGGATGAAAATATATATACAAAATACACATAAAATAACCTAAATACAAATACAAATATACACATAAAATAATTTAAAATTGAAATAAAATAAATATACAAAATAAACAGAAAATAAGGTAAATTTGTAATGAAATATGTGAAAAAATACACATAAAATACTATAAATTTGTATGAAAATATATATACAAATACACATAAAATAACATGAATTTGTATAAAATTTGTATCAAAATATATACTTATACACACAATAAAATAATGTAGTTTTTTTTATGAAAATGTATATACAAAATACACATAAAATAATTTAAATACGTAGAAAAATATATATACAAAAAACACATAAAATAATGTAAATATGTATGAAAATATATAAACAAATACACATAAAATAATGTAAATTTGGATAAAATATGTATACAAAATGAACATTAAATAATGTAAATATGTAAAAAAAAAATATATATATATATATATATATATATATATATATATATATATATATATATATATATATATATATATATATATATATATATATATATATATATATATATATATATATACAAAAAACACGTAGATTATTTCAAAGGTATTTTGTATAACTATTTTTATACTCATTTACATTATCTAATGTGTGTTTTGTATATATTTTTTTATGCGAACTAATTTTATGTGCATTTTTGTACATATATTTTTATAGAAACTTAAAACGTTATTTTATGTGTATTTTGTATATGTTTTCTCATACAAATTTACATTATTTAATTAGTTTTTTCTTTATTTATTTTGGTACGAATGACTTGATTATTTGTGTTTTATTTTAATTCGAATTTACATTATTTTATGTGTATTTTGAATACATTTTTTTATACGTATTTGCTTAATTTTATGTGTATTTTGTATATATATTTTTATAGAAATCTACGTTTTTTTATTTGTATTCGTATATATTTTGAAACAAATTTACATTGTTTTATATGTATTTTTGCATATCTCTTTCAATACAAATTTACCTTATTGTATATGCATTTTGTATATTTATTTCAATACAAATTTGAAAAATTTATGTGTATCTTGGTATATATATTTTTATAAGAAATGCGCTATTTTATGGGAATTTTGCATCTTTATTTTCATACAAATTTACATTATTTTATTAATATTCGGTGTATTTATTTTGATACGATTTTACATTATTCTATTTGTTTTTTGTATATACTTTTTTATACATATTTACATTATTTAATGTGTATCTTGCATATATATTTTATACAAATTTATTATCTATTATCTATTTTCATACAAATACACATTCTTTTCATGATATTTTGTTTATTTATTTTGATACGAGTTTATATTATTTGATATGTATTTTGTATATATATTTTTATACGTATTTACATAATTTCATATGTATTTTGTATATATATTTCTATAGAAATCTACTTTATTTTATGTGTATTCGTATATATATTTTGAAACAAATTTACATTGTTTTATATGTATTTTTGAATATCTCTTTTAATACAAATTTACCTTACTGTATATGCATTTTGTATATTTATTTCAATACAAATTTAAATATTTTATGTGTATTTTGGTATATATATATTTTTATAAAAAATGCGATAATTTTTGGGAATTTTGTATCTGTATTTTCATACAAATTTACATTATTTTATTGATATTCTGTTTATTTATTTTGATACGATTTTACATTATTCTCTTTGTTTTTTGTATATATTTTTTTATACACATTTACATTATTTAATGTGTATCTTGCATATATATATTATACAAATTTACGTTATTTTAAGAGTATTTGTTTTTATATTTTCATTCAAATTTACATTTATTTTAATTCGAAATTACATTATTTTATGTGTATTTTGTATACATTTTTTTATACGTATTTACATAATTTTATGTGTATTTTGTATATATTTTTTATAGAAATCTACGTTTTTTTACTTGTATTCGTATATATATTTTGAAACAAATTTACATTGTTTTATATGTATTTTTGCATATCTCTTTCAATACAAATTTACCTTATTGTATGTGCATTTTGTATATTTATTTCAATGCAAATTTAAATATTTTATGTGTATTTTAGTATATATATTTTTATAAGAAATGCGCTATTTTATGGGAATTTTGCATCTTTATTTTCATACAAATTTACATTATTTTATTGGTATTCTGTGTATTTATTTTGATACGATTTTACATTATTCTATTTGTTTTTTGTATATGTATTTTTTATACACATTTACATTATTTAATATGTATCTTGCATATATATTTTATACAAATTTACGTTGTTTTAAGTGTATTTGTTTATATATTTTTATTCAAATTTACATTATTTGATGTGTATTTTGTATATGTATTTCAATACAAATTTACCTAATTTTATGTGTATTTTGTATATCTCTTTTCAAACAAATTTAAATTATTTTTGTGTATTTTTGTATATAGTTTTATACAAATTTAGGTTATTTTATGTACGCTTTTACATTATTTAGTGCGTGTTTTGTATATATATTTTTTTGCAAATTTACTTTATTTTATGTGCATTTTTGTACATATATTTTTATAGAAATTTGCGTTATTTGTATATGTTTTCTAATACAAACTTACATTATTTTATTGCTATTTTGTTTATTTATTTTGATACGAATTACATGATTATATGTGTATTTTGTACATATTTTTTATACGTATTTACATTACTTAATGTGTATTTTGTTTATATATTTTTAAACAAATCTACGTTATTATATGTATTTGTATAAATATTTTGATACAGATTTACATTATTTTATGTATTTTGTATGTACATTTCAATTCAAATTTAGCTTATTTTACCTGTATTTTGTATATATACTTTCATACAAATTTAATTACTTCTATGTATTTTTGTATATAGTTTTATACAAATTTACGATATCTTATGTGTATTTTGTATATTTATATATTTACAAATACACATTCTTTTACTGGTATTTTGTTTGTTTATTATGATACGATTTTTATGTATTTTTTGTATTCATTTTTTTATACGTATTTACTTCATTTTATGTGTATTTTGTATATATTTTTATAAAAATCTACGTTATTTTATGTGTATTCGTATATATATTTTGAAACAAATTTACATTGTTTTATATGTATTTTGCATGTCTATTTCAATATAAATTTACCTTATAGTATGTGCATTTTTTATATTTATTTTAATACAAATTTTAATATTTTATGTTTATTTTGGTATATATATTTTTATAAAAAAATGCGTTATTTTATGGCTATTTTGCATCTTTATTTTCATACAAATTTACATTATTTTATTAATATTCTGTGTATTTATTGTTGATACGATTTTACATTATTCTATTTGTGTTTTTTATATATTTTTTTATACATATTTACATTATTTAATTAGTATTTTGTATATATATTTGATACAAATTTACGTTATTTTAAATGTATATGTTTATATATTTTCATTCAAATTTCCATTATTTTATGTGTATTTTGTATATGTATTTCAATACAAATTTTCCTAATTTTATGTGTGTTTTGTATATTTATTTTCATACAAATTTAAATTATTTTTGTGTATTTTTGTATATAGTTTTATACAAACTTAGGTTATTTTATGAGTATTTTGTATATCTATTTTCATACAAATACACATTCTTTTATTGATATTTTGTTTATTTATTTTGACGAGAATTTAAATTATTTAATGTGTATTTTGTATATATATTTTTTACGTATTTACATCATTTCATGTGTATTTTGTATATATATTTCTATAGAAATCTACGTTATATTATGTGTATTCGTATATAGATTTTTAAACAAATTTACACTTTTATGTGAATTTTGCTTATTTTTTCAATACAAATTTACCTTATTGTATATGCATTTTGTATATTAATTTTAATACAAATTTAATTATTCTATGTGTATTTTTGTATATGTATTTTTATAAAAATATGCTTTATTTTATGGGTATTTTGCATCTTTATTTTCATACAAATTTACGTTATTTTATTGATATTCTGCTCAGTCATTTTCATACGATTTGACATTATTCTATGTGTATTTTGTATATATTTTTCATACAAATTAACGTTATTTTATGTGTATTTGTTTATATATTTTGACACAAATTTACAATATTTTATGGATATTTTGTATATATATTTCAAAAGAAATTTGCCTAGTTTTATGTGTATTTTGAATATCTATTTTCATACAAACTCAAATTATTTTTATGTATTTTTGTATATATTTCAATACAAGTTTTAGTTATGTTATGTGTATTTTGTAAATCTATTTTCGTTGAAATATATATTATTTTATTGGTATTTGAATTGAAATATATATACAAAATACATAAAATAATGTAAATTTGTATCAAAATACTTATACAAATACACATATAATAACGTAAATTTGTATAAAAATATATAAACAAAATACTCATTAAATAATGTAAATACGTATAAAAAAATGTACAAAATACACAAATAATGTAATTCATATCAAAATAAATAGACAAAATACCAATAAAATAACGTAAATTTCTATGAGAAAACATATACAAAATACACATAAATAACGCAAATATCAATAAAAATATATATAATATAATATTTTTTTATACATATTTAAAATATTTAATGTATAAAAATTTTGTATATATATTTTATGCAAATTTACGTTATTTTATATGTATTTGTTTATATATTTTAATACAAATTTACATTATTTTATGTGAGTTTTGTATATGTATTTCATTACAAATTTGCCTAACTTTATTTGTATTTTGCATATCTATTTTCAAACAAATTTAAACTATTTTTGTGTATTTTTGTATATATTTTTATACAAATTATATTTATTTTATTTGTTTTTTGTATATATATTTTCCTACAAATATACATTCTTTTATTGGAATTTTGTGTATTGAATTTTTTACGAATTTACATTATCTTATGTGTATTTTGTATATATATTTTTCTACGTATTTAAATTATTTTATGTGTATTTTATATATACATTTTCATAAAAATTTACGTTATTTTATTGTGTGTATTCGTATATATTTTGAAACAAATTTTATACAAATTCATGTTATTTTATGTGTATTTGTATATATATTTTCATACAAATATATGTTATTTTAGGTGTAATCTTACAAATATTTTATTACAAATTTACCTTATTTTATGTTTATTTTGTATATTTATTTCATTTAATATAATCAAATTTAAATTTATTGTATATGCATTTTGTATATTAATTTTAATACAAATTTAATTATTCTATGTGTATTTTTCTATATGTATTTTTATAAAAATATGCTTTATTTTATGGGTATTTTGCATCTTTATTTTCATACAAATTTACGTTATTTTATTGATATTCTGCTCATTCATTTTGATACGATTTGACATTATTCTATGTGTATTTTGTATATATTTTTCACACAAATTTACGTTATTTTATGTGTATTTGTTTATATATTTTGATAGAAATTTACAATATTTGAGGGGAATTTTGTATATATATTTCAAAAGAAATTTACCTAGTTTTATGTGTATTTTGAATATCTATTTTCATACAAACTCAAATTATTTTTATGAATTTTTGTATATATTTCAATACAAATTTTAGTTAGGTTATGTGTATTTTGTAAATCTATTCTCATTCAAATATATATTATTTTATTGGTATTTTGCTCATTTATATTGATACGAATTTACATTATTTTATATGTACTTTGTATATATATTTTTATACGCATTTACGTTATTTAATATTTATTTTGTATATATAATTTTATGCAAACTCAAGGTATTTTTTGTGTATTTGTATATATATTTTCATATAAATTTACATTATTTTATGTGAATTTTGTTCATATATTTCATTACAAATTTACGTTATTTTATGTTTATTTTGTATGTGTATTTTGTACATTTATATTTATACAAATACACATTTTTTTATTGGTATTTTATTTATTTATTTTGTTTCGAATTTACATTATTTTATGTGTATTTTGTTTACATTTTTTTATACGTATTTACTTAATTTTATGTGTATTTTGTATATATAATTTTATAGAAATCTACGTAATTTGATTTGTATTCGTATATATATTTTGAAACAAATTTACATTGTTTTATATGTACAATAAGGTAAATTTGTATTGAAATAGATATGCAAAATACATATAAAGCAATGTAAATTTGTTTCAAAATATGTATACGAATACACATAAAATAACGTAGATTTCTATAAAAAATATATATACAAAATACACCTAAAATGAAGTAAATACGTATAAAAAAATGTATCCAAAATACACATAGAATAATGTAAATTCGTATCAAAATAAATAAACAAAATACAAATAAAAGAATATGTATTTGCATAAATATAAATATACAAAATACACATAAAATAGCGTAAATTTATATAAAACTATATACAAAAATACACAGAAGTAATTAAATTTGTATGAAAATATATACAAAATACACACAAAATAAGCTAAATTTGAATTGAAATATATATACAAAATACATGAAATAAAGTAAATTTGTATAAAAATATTTATACAAATACACATATAATAACGTAAATTTGTATGAAAATATATAAACAAAATACAACTTAAATAATGTAAATACGTATAAAAAAATGTGTACAAAATACACATATAATCATGTAATTCGTATCAAAATAAATAAACAAAATACCAATAAAATAATATAAATTTGTATGAGTAATCGTGTATAAATATAAATTTACAAAATAAACATACAAAATAAACATAAAATAAAGTAAATTTGTAATGAAATATAAGTACAAAATACACATAAAATAATGTATATTTATATGAAAATATATATACAAATACACATAAAATACCATGAATTTGTATAAAATTATACATTCAAAATAAATATTAAATAATGTAAATGCGTATAAAATATATATAAAAAGTACATATAAAATAATGTAAATTCGTATCAATATAAATCAACAAAATACCAATAAAATAATATATATTTGAATAAAAATAGATTTACAAAATACACATAACATAACTAAAATTTGTTTTGAAATATATACAAAATACATATAAATAATTTGAGTTTGTATGAAAATAGATATTCAAAATACACATAAAACTAGGTAAATTTCGTTTGAAATATATATACAAAATACCCATAAAATATTGTAAATTTGTGTCAAAATATATAAACAAATACACATAAAATAACGTAAATTTGTATGAAAAATATATACAAAATACACATAGAATAATGTCAAATCGTATCAAAAATGAATGAGTAGAATATCAATAAAATAACGTAAATTTGTATGAAAATAAAGATGCAAAATACCCATAAAATAAAGCATATTTTTATAAAAATACATATACAAAAATTTACTTTATTTGATATGTATTTTGTATATATATTTTTATACGTATTTACATAATTTCATATGTATTTTGTATATATATTTCAATAGAAATCTACTTTATTTTATGTGTATTCGTATATATATTTTGAAACAAATTTACATTGTTTTATATGTATTTTTGAATATCTCTTTTAATTCAAATTTACCTTACTGTATATGCATTTTGTATACTTATATCAATACAAACTTAAATATTTTATGTGTATTTTGGTATATATATTTTTATAAAAAATGCAATAATTTTTGGGAATTTTGCATCTTTATTTTCATACAAATTTACATTATTTTATTGATATTCTCTGTATTTATTTTGATACGATTTTACATTATTTTATTTTTTTATATATATTTTTTTTATACACATTTACATTATTTAATGTGTATCTTACATATATATTTTATACAAATTTACGTTATTTTAAGTGTATTTGTTTTTATATTTTCATTCAAATTTACATTTATTTTAATTCGAAATTACATTATTTTATGTGTATTTTGTATATATTTTTTTATACGTATTTATTTAATTTTATGTGTATTTTGTATATATATTTTAATAGAAATCTACGTTTTTTTATTTGTATTCGTATATATATTTTGAAACAAATTTACATTGTTTTATATGTATTTTTGCATATCTCTTTCAATACAAATTTACCTTATTGTATGTGCATTTTGTATATTTATTTCAATGCAAATTTAAATATTTTATGTGTATTTTGTTATATATATTTTTATAAGAAATGCGCTATTTTATGGGAATTTTGCATCTTTATTTTCATACAAATTTACATTATTTTATTAATATTCGGTGTATATATTTTGATACGATGTTACATTATTCTATTTGTTTTTTGTATATACTTTTTTATACATATTTACATTATTTAATGTGTATCTTGCATATATATTTAATACAAATTTATTATCTATTATCTATTTTCATACAAATACACATTCTTTTCATGATATTTTGTTTATTAATTTTGACACGAATTTACTTTATTTGATATGTATTTTGTATATATATTTTTATACGTATTTACATAATTTCATATGTATTTTGTATATATATTTCTATAGAAATCTACTTTATTTTTCTGTGTATTCGTATATATATTTTGAAACAAATTTACATTATTTTATATGTATTTTTGAATATCTCTTTCAATACAAATTTACCTTACTGTTTATGCATTTTGTATATTTATTTCAATACAAATTTAAATAATTTATGTGTATTTTGGTAAATATATTTTTATAAAAAATGCGATAATTTTTGGGAATATTGTATCTTTATTTTCATAAATATTTACATTATTTTATTGATATTCTGCGTATTTATTTTGATACGATTTTACATTATTCTATTTGTTTTTTGTATATATATTTTTTATACACATTTACATTATTTAATGTGTATCTTGCATACATTTTTTATACAAATTTACGTTATTTTAAGTGTATTTGTTTATATATTTTCATTCAAATTTACATTATTTGATTTGTATTTTGTATAAGTATTTCAATACAAATTTACCTAATTTTATGTGTATTTTGTATATTTCTTTTCAAACAAATTTAAATTATTTTTGTGTATTTTTGTATTAGTTTTATACAAATTTAGGTTATTTTATGTACGCATTTGCATTATTTAGTGTGTGTTTTATATATATATATATATATATATATATATATATATATATATATATATATATATATTTATATATATATATATATATATATATATATATATATATATATATATATATATATATATATTTTTTTTTTTTTTTTTTGCAAATTTACTTTATTTTATGTGCATTTTTGTACATATATTTTTATAGAAATTTGCCTTCTTTGTATATGTTTTCTCATACAAATTTACATTATTTTATTGCTATTTTGTTTATTTATTTTGATACGAATTACATGATTATATGTGTATTTTGTACATATTTTTTATACGTATTTACATTACTTAATGTGTATTTTGTTTATATATTTTTAAACAAATCTACGTTATTATATGTATTTGTATAAATATTTTGATACAGATTTACATTATTTTATGTATTTTGTATGTACATTTCAATTCAAATTTAGCTTATTTTAGCTGTATTTTGTATATATATTTTCATACAAATTTAATTACTTCTGTGTATTTTTGTATATAGTTTTATACAAATTTACGATATTTTATGTGTATTTTGTATATTTATATTTTTACAAATACACATTCTTTTACTGGTATATTGTTTATTTATTTTGATACGATTTTTATATATTTTTTGTATTCATTTTTTTATACGTATTTATTCATTTTATGTGTATTTTGTATATATTTTTATAGAAATCTACGTTATTTTATGTGTATTCGTATTATATATTTTGAAACAAATTTACATTGTTTTATATGTATTTTGCATATCTATTTCAATACAAATTTGCAAATTTACTTTATTTTATGTGCATTTTTGTACATATATTTTTTTAGAAATTTGTGTTATTTTATGTGTATTTGTATATGTTTTCTCATACAAATTTACATTATTTTATTGCTATTTTGTTTATTTATTTTGATACAAATGAAAATAGATATACAAAATATACATAAAATAAACTAAATTTGTATTGAAATATATATACAAAATACATAAAATAATGTAAATTTGTATCAAAATATTTTAACAGATGCGCATAAAATAACGTAAATTTGTTTTAAAATATACAAAATACACATTAAATAATGTAAATATGTATAAAAAATATATACAAAACACAAATAGAATAATGTAAAATCGTATCAAAATAAATACACAGAATATTAATAAAACAATGTAAATTTGTATGAAAATAAAGATGCAAAATACCCATTAAATAACGCATTTTTTTTATAAAAATATATATACCAAAATACACATGAAGAAATTAATTTGTATTAAAATAAATATACAAAATACATATACAATAATGTAAATCTGTATTGAAATAGATATGCAAAATACATATAAAACAATGTAAATTTGTTTCAAAATATATATAGGAATACACATAAAATAACGTAGATTTTTATAAAAATATATATTCAAAATACACATAAAATGAAGTAAATACGTATAAGAAAATGAATACAAAATACACATAAAATAATGTAAATTCGTATCAAAATAAATAAACAAAATACCAATAAAAGAATGTGTATTTGTATAAATATAAATATACAAAATACACATAAAATAACGTAAATTTGTATAAAACTATATACAAAAATACACAGAAGTAATTAAATTCGTATGAAAATAGATATACAAAATACAGATAAAATAAGCTAAATTTGAATTGAAATGTATATACAAAATACATAAAATAATGTAGATTTTATTTATAAAAATATATATACCAAAATACACATCAAAAAATTAAATTTGTATTAAAATAAATATACAAAAAACACAAACAATAAGGTAAATTTGTATTGAAATAGATATGCAAAATACATATAAAACAATGTAAATGTGTTTCAAAATATATATACGAATACACATAAAATAACGTAGATTTCTATAAAAATATATATAGAAAATACATATAAAATGAAGTAAATACGTATAAAAAAAATGTATACAAAATACACATAAAATAATGTAAATTCGTATTTAAATAAAAATACAAAATACCAATAAAAGAATGTGTATTTGTATATATATAAATATACAAAATACATATAAAATAACGTAAATTTATATAAAACTATATACAAAAATACACAGAAGTATTTTAATTTGTATGAAAATAGATATACAAAATAAGGTAAACTCGTTTCAAATTCAATAAACAAAGTTCAGATAAAAGAACGTATATTTGTAGAAAAAATAAATATACAAAATACACATTAAATAACGAAAATTTGTATGAAAATATATAAAAAAATTAACAAAAATAATTTCAATTTGTATGAAAATAAATATACAAAATACACATGTATTTCGTATATCTATTTTCACACAAATTTAATTACTTTTGTGTATTTTTCCATATAGTTTTATATAAATTTACGTTATTTTATTTGTATTTTTTAAATTTATATATATACAATTCACATTCTTTTATTAGTATTTTGTTTATTTATTTTGATACGAGTTTACATTATTTTATGTGTATTTTGTATACCTTTTTTTATACGTATTTACTTCATTTTATGTGTATTTTGTATATTTATTTTCATAGAAATCTACGTTATTTTATGTGTATTCGTATATACATGGTTTTATATGTATTTTGCATATCTATTTCAATACAAATTTACCTTATTGTATGTGCATTTTGTATATTTATTTTAATACAAATTCAAATATTTTATGTGTGTCTTGGTATAATTTTTTTTGGAAAAAATGCGTTATTTTATGGGTATTTTGCATCTTAATTTTCATACAAATTTACATTATTTTATTAATATTCTGTGTATTTATTTTGATACGATTTTATATTATTCTATTTGTGTTTTGTATATATTTTTTTATACATATTTACATTATTTAATGTGTATTTTTTATATATATTTTATACAACTTTACGTTATTTTAAGTGTATTTGTTTATATATTTTCATTCAAATTTACATTATTTTATGTGTATTTTGTAAATGCATTTCAATACAAATTTGCCTAGTTTTATGTGTATTTTGTATATTTATTTTCATACAAATTAAAATTATTTTTGTGTATTTTTGTATATAGTTTTATACAAATTTAGGTGATTTTATTTGTATATTGTATATCTATTTTCATAGAAATACACATTCTTTTATTGATATTTTGTTCATTTACATATATATAGTTTATATATATTATATATATATATATATATATATATATATATATATATATATATATATATATATATATATATATATATATATATATATATATATATATATATATATATATATATATATATATATATATATATATATATATATATATATATATATATATATATATATATATATATATATATATATATATATATATATATATATATATATATATATATATATATATATATATATATATATATATATATATATATATATATATATATATATATATATATATATATATATATATATATATTTTTTTTATACGTGTTTACATCATTTGGTGTGTATTTTGTATATATATTTCATAGAAATCTACGTTGATTTATGAGTATTCGTATATAGATTTTGAAATAAATTTACACTGTTTTATGTGTATTTTGCATATTTTTTCAATACAAATTTACCTTATTGTATATGCATTTTGTATATTAATTTTGATACAAATTTAATTGTGCTATGTGTATTTTTGTATATGTATTTTTATAAAAATATGCTTTATTTTATGGGTATTTTGCATTTTTATTTTCATACAAATTGACATTATTTTATTTATATTCTGTTTTTTTTTTTTTAAACAATTTTACATTATTCTATGTGTATTTTGTATATCTATTTTTATACGTATTTACTTAATTTTATGTGTGTTTTGTATAGATATTTTTATAGAAATCTACGTTATTTTATGTGTATTCGTATATATATTTTGAAACAAATTTACATTTTTTATATGTGTTTTTACATATCTCTTTCAATACAAATTTACCTTATTGTATGTGCATTTTGTATATTTATTTCAATACAAATTTAAATATTTTATGTGTATTTTGGTATATATATTTTAATAAGGAATGCGCTATTTGATGGGAATTTTGCATCTTTATTTTCATACAAATTTACATTATTTTATTAATATTCGGTGTATTTATTTTGATACGATTTCACATTATTCTATTTGTTTTTTGTATATATTTTTTTATAGATATTTACATTATTTAATGTGTATCTTGCATCTTTTATCGTAATTTTGTTTATTTATTTTTATACGAATTTACTTTATTTTAGGTGTATTTGATATGTATATTTTTATACTTATTTATATCATTTTATTTGTGTTTTGAATATATATTTTCATAGAAATTTACTCTATTTTATGGGTATTCGTATATATATTTTGATAGAAATTTACATTATTTATGTTTATTTTGCATATCTATTTTAATAGAAATTTACCATATTGTATGTGTATTTTATATATTTATTTTAATACAAATTTAATTATTTTATGTGTATTTTTGTAAAAATATGCGTTATTATTTGGGTATTTTGCATTTTTATTTTCATACAAATTTACATTATTTTATTGATATTCTGTTTATTTATTTTGATACGATTTTACATTATTCTATGTGTATTTTGTATATATATTTTTATACACATTTACATTATTTAATGTATATTTTGTATGTATATTTTATATAAATTTACGCTATTTTATGTGTATTTGTTTATATATTTTCATACAAATTTACAATATTTTATGTGTAATTTGTGTATATATTTCAATACAGATTTGCCTAATTTTATGTGTATTTTGCATATCTATTTTCAAACAAATTTATATTATTTTTATGTATTTTTATATATTTTTATACAAATTTTTGTTATTTTATTTGTATTTTGTATTTATATTTTCCTACAAATATACATTCTTTTAGTGGAATTTTGTTCATTTATTTTCATAAGAATTTACATAATTTTATGTGTATTTTGTATATATATTTTTCTACGTATTTACATTATTTTATGTGTATTTTTTTATAAATATTTTCATAAAAATTTACGTTATTTTCTTGTGTGTAATCGTATATGATTTGATACAAATTTACATTATTTTATGTTTATTTTGCATATCTATTTCAATATAGATTTACCTTATTGTATGTGTATTTTGTATATTTATTTTAATGCAAATTCAATTATTTTATGTGTACTTTGTATACATTTTCTTATACGTATTTACTTCATTTAATGTGTATTTTGTATATATATTTTCATAGTAATCTACGTTATTTTATGTGTATTGGTATATATATTTTGAAGCAAATTTACATTGTTTTATATGTATTTAGCATATCTATTTTAATATAAATCTACCTTATTGTATGTGCATTTTGTATATTTATTGTAATACAAATTTAAAATTTTTATTATTTTGGTATATATATTTTTATAAAAAGAGTTTTATATAAATTTAAAATATTTTATGTGTATTTTGTATATCTATTTTCATACAAATACACATTCTTCATTGATATTTTGTTTATTTATTTTCACGCGAATTCACATTATTTAATGTGTATTGTGTATATATATTTTTATACGTATTTACGTCATTACATGTGTATTTTGGATATATATTTCTATAGAAATATATGTTATTTTATGTGTATTCGTATATATATTTTGAAACAAATATACATTGTTTTATGTGCATTTTGCATATTTTTTCAATATAAATTTACCTTATTGTACGTGCATTTTGTATATTAATTTTAATACAAGTTTAATTATTCTATGTGTATTTTTGTATATGTATTTTCATAAAAAAATGCTTTATTTTATGGGTATTTTGCATCTTTATTTTCATACAAATTTACATTATTTTATTGATATTCTGTGTATTTATTTTGATACGATTTTACATTATTCTATGTATATTTTGTATATATATTTCATACAAATGAACGTTATTTTATGTGAAATTGTTTTCATTTCATACAAATTTACATTATTTTATGTGTATTTTGTACATGTATTTAAATACAAATTAACTAATTATATGTGTATTATGTATATCTATTTTCATACAAATTGAAATTAATTTTGTGTATTTTAGTATATATTTTTTTTCAAATTTTCGTAATTTTATGTGAATTTTGTATATTTATTTTCCTACAAATATACGTTCTTTTATCGGAATTTTGTTTATTTATTTTGATACGAGTTTTCATTATTTTAGGTGTATTTGATATATATATTTTTATACTTATTTACATAATTTTATATGTATTTTGAATATATGTTTTCATAGAAATTTACTCTATTTTATGTGTATTCGTATATATATTTTGATACAAATTTACATTATTTATGTGTATTTCGCATATCTATTTCAATACAAATTTTCTTTATTGTATGTGCCTTTTGTATATTTATTTTGATGCAAATTTCATTATTTTATGTGTATTTTTGTATATATATTTTTAAACAAATATGCGTTATTATATGGGTATTTTGCATCTTTATTTTCATACAAATTTACGTTATTTTATTAATTGTCTGTTTATTTATTTTGATACGATTTTACGTTATTCTGTGTATTTTGTATATATATTTTTAAACATATTTACATTATTTAATGTATATTTTGTACATATATTTTATGGAAATTTACGTTATCTTATGTGTATTTGTTTATATATTTTCATACAAATTTACATTATTTTATGTGTATTTTGTATATGTATTTCAATAAAAATTTGCCTAATTTCATTTGTATTTTGCATATCTATTTTCAGACAAATTTAAATTATTTTTGTGTATTTTTGTATTATTTTTATACAATTTTTTTATTTTATTTGTATTCTGTATATATATTTTCCTACACATATACATTATTTTAGAGGAATTTTTTTTTATTTATTTTGATACGAATTTACATTATTTTATGTGTATTTTGTATATATATAATTTTCTTTGTATTTACATTATTTTTATACAATTTTTTTATTTTATTTGTATTCTTTATATATATTTTCCTACACATATACATTATTTTAGAGGAATTTTTTTTTATTTATTTTGATACGAATTTACATTATTTTATGTGTATTTTGTATATATATAATTTTCTTTGTATTTACATTATTTTATGTGTATTTTGTAAATATATTTTCATAAAAAATTACGTAATTTTATTGTGTGTATTCGTATATATTTTGATAAAAATTTTCATTATTTTATGTGTTTTTTGCATATCTATTTCAATAAAAATCTACCTTATTGTATGTGTATTTTGTATATTTATTTTAATACAAATTTAATTATTTTATGTGTATTTTTGTATATATATTTTTTTAAATATGAGATATTTTATGGGTATTTTGCATCTTTAATTTTATAAATTTTTACATTACGTACATATCTTTTATACGTATTTACATTATTTAATGTGTATTTTGATTATATATTTTTATACAAATTTACGTTATTATTTGTGTATTTGAATATATATTTTGATACAAATTTACATTATTTTATGTATTTTCTATATATATTTCAATTCAAGTTTAGCTTATTTTATGTGTCTTTTGTATATCTATTTTCATACAAATCTAATTATTTTTATTGATTTTTGTATATAGTTTTATACAATTTTACGTTATTTTATGTGTATTTTGTATATTTATATTTATACAAGTAAACATTCTTTTATTGGCATTTAGTTTATTTATTTTGATACGAATTTACATTATTTTATGTGTATTTTGTACACATTTTCTTATACGTATTTACTTCATTTTATGTGTATTTTGTATATGTATTTTATAGAAATCTACGTAATTTTATGTGTATTCGTATGTATATTTTGAAACAAATTTACATTGTTTTATATGTATTTTGCATATCTATTTCCATACAAATTTACCTTATTGTATGTGCATTTTGTATATTTATTGTAATACAAATTTAAATATTTTATGTGCATTTTGGTAAATATATTTTCATAAAAAATGCGTTGTTTTATGGGTATTTTGCATCTTTATTTTCATACAAATTTACATTATTTAATTAATATTCTGTGTATTTATTTTGATATTATTTTACATTATTCTATTTGTGTTTTGTATATATTTTTTTATACATATTTACATTATTTAATGTGTATTTTCTATATATATTTTAT